>NC_139516.1:207400567-207643067 GCF_947247035.1 Vipera ursinii | reverse complement strand
ACTGGAGAAGATAACAAAATACAAAGACCTACAAACAGAAATAGAAAGACTGTGTCAACGGCAAGCAAGGGTAGTACCAATAGTAATGGGTGCCTTGGGTGCAATCCCAAAAAAACTGGAGCACCACTTGAACACATTGGCATTGACAAATTCACCATTAGTCAATTGCAAAAGGCGGCTTTACTAGGAACTGCTTCCATCCTGCGACGATATCCGTAATACCATCACATCTGCCTATCCCAGGTCCTTGGTAAGGACTTGATAGATAGACAAAAATGCCAAATCCAGTCTGAACACCTGGCTGACTGTGTGATGATTAATAATGATAATTAATAATGATAATTAATAATTAATAATAATAAAGTTGGAAGGGACCTTGGAGGTTATCTAGTCCAGCCCCCTGCTCAGGTAGGAAACCCTATACCATTTCAGACAAATGGCTGGCCAGTCTCTTCTTAAAAACTTCCAGTGTTGGAGCATTCACCACTTTTGGAGGCAGGTTGTTCCACTGGTTAATTGTCCTCACTGTCAGGAAGTTTCTCCTTAGTTCTAGGTTGCTTCTCTCCTTGGTTAGTTTCCATCCATTGCTTCTTGTCCTGCCTTCAGGTGCTTTGGAGGATAGCTTGACTCCCTCTTCTTTGGGGCAGCCCCTGAGAGACTAGAAGACTGCTATCATGTCCTTCTCTTCATTAAACTAGACATGTAGGAGTGTAAGTGGTCACATTTCAAAAAGTTGAGATATTCATCAATCCTACTTTTAACCAACACCACAATCTCTGCATCAAACTTTGATAGATGACAAAAGAATACTACCATGGTTTCTTCTCAACCAGCTTCTCCTGCTGCCACTTGAACTGACTAGTAGTTGGCCATCAAAGTTGCTTTAGATACTTCAGCCTCCATAGTCCTCTCCTTATCGGCCACGTTAGCTAGGACTGTGTTGGTTGCAACATCAAATGTTCAAGTAGGCTTCTGGAAGGAGTGCCAAAGGTGCTTTTTCAAGAGACAACTGGACTTTCTTCATTTTTTCCTTGACGATGTTTTGCTTCTCATCCAGAACCGAAGAAGCTTGTTGGATAAGTGAAACATCTTCAAGGAAAAACAAAGAAAGTCCAGTTGCCTCTTGAAAAAGCACCTTTGGGACAGCCATGACCTGGATGACCGAGAGTCTCCATATTCCTTCAGGAAGGAGAGATTTGAACAAAGGGAAAAAGAGCAGGGCAATTTAACTAATCTTTGAATCTAGACTTTTAGACCGATTGAAGAGCCATCAATTCAATTATTATCCAAATTGCCGGCTGATTCCCCTTCCCTGGATAACAAGATGTGATTAGGAATGATCTGAAGGTCGCTGGAGGTAAAGCGGGAGGGAATCTATAAAAGCGAAGCATTGTTGTTGTTGAACAACACACAGCTAGGGTTTGGTGATAGGGTTTCTTTCAGAGATTTCCTTTTCTTTCCTATTCAATAAGTCAACCTCAACTAATGCAATCAAGCAATTGATGACTCTACCCATTCTGTTTTTACCTAGAGTCCAATTTTCCCACCTCTCTGCTTTTCAAGCATTTCCCACGGGCCTGAAGGACTTAACACGGCAACACAGATGAAAATGAGAGTGGATCCAAAATCCGTTTTCTCTGAATGTTACTGCTGGCCAAGGCAGCTGTTGAAACTTCTTTATGGACACTTAGAGCAGCTTCTGTTACTCTTGTCTGTCAGACTGTGTTCCTTTCTCAGCTGGAATTAGGGTAGAACATAGCACACCGTCAGAGTTGGAAGGGACCTTGGAGGTCTTCTAGTCCAACCCGCTACTCAAGCAGGAGACCCCATAACATTTCAAGACAAATGGCTGCCCAGTCTCTTCTTAAAAACTTCCAGTGTTGGAGCATTCACCGCTTCTGAAGGCAAGCAGTTCCACTGGTTGATTGTTCTAACTGTCAGGAAGTTTCTCCTTAGTCCTAGGTTGCTTCTCTTCTTGATTTGTTTTTATCCATTGCTTCTTGTCTTGTCTTCAGGTGCTTTGGAGAATAGCTTGGCTCCCTCTTCTTTGGGGCAGCCCCTTAAATATTGGAGCAGTGCTATCACGTCTAATCCTTCTAGACTAGATATACCCAATTCCTGCAACTGTTATTTGTACGTTGTACCCTCCGGGACGCGGTGACTCAGTGGGTTAGGACGCTGAGCTTGTCGATCAGAAGATCGGCTGTTTGGCGGGTCAAATCCCGAGTGCCGTGTAGCAGAGTGAGCGCCTGTTACTCATCCCAGCTTCTGCCAGCCTAGCAGTTTGAAAGCATGTAAAAATGCAAGTAGAAAAACTGGCACCACTCCGGTGGGAAGGTAACAGCGTTCCGTGCACCTTTGGTGTCTAGTCATGCTGCCAACATGCAGAGAGGGTAAAATCCGATCCGATCCGAATCCGACCGGTTGCGACTAAGGTCTTTTACGAGATCTTATCTCGCGGCGATGAGGACGGCAAGGTCTAACCACTTTGCTACCCTCATTGCGTCCTCAGATAATCGCCCGGCCGCCCTGTTTAGGGTGACCCGCTCCCTCCTTAATCAGGAGGTGAGGGAGGAGCCCTTGCAGGGTCGTGCCGAGGAGTTTAGTCAACATCTGTTGGACAAAATTGCTCGGATCCAGACTGGTTTGGACTCCAACTGGGCAGAGTCTGACGATGAGGACATGGGCAGTCTTGTTGATGTTATCTGGGAGGAGTTCGATCCTGTGACTCCTGAAGACATGGACAGGATCATGGGGAAGCTGAGCTCCACCACGTGTTTGTGGGACCCTTGCTCCTCCTGGCTGGTTTATGCGGCTCGGGATGGGACACGAGGCTGGCTCCAGGCAGTGATAACTGCTTCCTTGAGTGAGGGTTGTTTTCCCGCCACCTTGAAGGAGGCGGTGGTGAGACCCCTCCTCAAGAAGCCTGCCCTGGACCCAGCTGTATTTCTCTTGAAGGTTGTTGAGAGCGTGGTGGCGCATCAGCTCCCTTTGTTCCTGGAGGAAGCTGATTATCTGGACCCGTACCAATCGGGTTTCAGGCCCGGGTACAGCACGGAGACGGCATTGGTTGCACTGGTGAATGATCTCTGGCAGGCTCGGGACAGGGTTTGTTCCTCTGTCCTAGTCCTATTAGACCTCTCAGCGGCTTTTGATATCATCGACCATGGTATCTTGCTGCGACGTCTCAGGTGGTTGGGAGTGGGAGGCACTGTTTTTCAGTGTTTCTCCTCCTACCTTCTGGGACGTTCGCAGTCGGTGTTGGCAGGGGGGCAGAGGTCGACCTTGAGGCCTCTCGTTTGTGGAGTTCCTCAGGGGTTGGTCCTCTCGCCTCTCCTGTTCAACATCTATATGAAGCCTCTGGGTGAGATCATTCATGGTTTTGGAGTTGGGTATCATCAGTTTGCTGATGATACCCAGCTTTTCATTTCAACTCCAAACCACCCCAGTGATGCCCTCGACGTGATGTCCCGGTGCCTGGAGGCGGTCCGGGTCTGGATGGGGAGGAACAGGCTTCAGCTCAACTCTGACAAGACTGAGTGGCTGTTCGTGCCGGCATCCTGGGAAATTCCGACTATTTCATCTCTTTCTATGGGGGGGTGAGTTTTTACCCCCATAGATAGGGCTCGCAACTTAGGGGTCCTCCTAGATTCACAGCTCTCCTTAGAAGATCCTATAGGAGCTGTGACTAGGGGGGCCTTCGCCCAGGTTCACCTGGTGCGCCAGTTGTGGCCCTATCTGGACCGGGATGCCTTGCGTACAGTCACTCATGCGCTCGTGACCTCTCGTTTAGACTACTGCAATGCTCTCTACATGGGGCTGCCCTTGAGGACCACTCGGAGGCTTCAACTGGTGCAGAATGCAGCCACGCAAGTTGTGTTGGGGGTCTCCCGATACTCCCATGTTACACCTCTGCTCCGTGAGCTGCATTGGCTTCCAGTTGCCCTCCGTGTGAGATTCAAGGTGCTGGTGATGACCTATAAAGCCCTACATTGCATGGGTCCGGATTACCTACGGCAACACCTGCTGCCGGCGTCAACCTCCCTCCGTCCAGTGCGCTCCCACAGAGAGGGCCTCCTCCACTGGTCAGAGAATGTTGACTGGTGGCCCCCAGGAGGAGGGCGTTCTCTGAGGGCACGCCAGACCTGTGGAACCGCTTACCGGTTGAGCTCCGGATGGCCCCCAACCTTCGCTCCTTCCGACGTGATCTAAAAACTTATTTATTTGAACAAGCCGGCCTGGTCTGATGGGTTTGGGGTTTTAATATGGATTTTAACTAATGTATTATATCGGGCATAATTATTTAATGTTTTGTAACTTTTGTATTTCGTATTTTGATATTTATTGCCCTGTACACCGCCCTGAGTCCTTCGGGAGAAGGGCGGTATAAAAATTTAATAAATAAATAAATAAATAAATAAATAAATAAATAAATAAATAAATAAATAAATAAATAAATAAATAAAATGCAGGACAGCCATTGAGTTTTTCCAGAGTTAGCTGTGCAGGTTTTTTTTTTTTTTTGGGCTATTTATGGCAGAGTTTACAACAAGGAGACTATTCTGGCTTGACGTCAGACTCTGACATTCGATTGCAGAAGAGGCTGGGATTTTGTGCTGCCGTTCAGTCCACTCGCTGTGTTGTGCCGGGCCCTCGCCCGGTCCCTTGGGCAGTGGCCGTGCCTGACATACCCATCTGATTAAAAGGATGGAGAGCCGTTTCCTGAAACTTGATTTTATTTAGATTCCCCTTGCCGAACAAGATCACCCTATCCAGGTCAGGAGAGAATTCCTTTCCTGGCATTTAATAATGACGGGCTGGTTGTCAGAGGAGCTAAATTATGACTGAAGAGAGGCTGGCTGTCGGAAAGCGTAGCTGACAGAGGTCAAGATGACAGCCTGCGCATGCATGTTTGAATGTTGAGATAGGAACTTGCAGTTTTGCAAGATTGAATTCCCTCCTCAAGCACATTTATACTAAGCAAACAGATTCCTCCGCCTCCATTCCCCCTCCCCCTTCTCCTTCCCCCTCTTCCTCTTCCTTCTCCTCTCCTTCCTTCCTCCTCTTCCTCCCTCTCATCCATATCTCCTTCTCTTCTCCTCCCCTCCTTCTCCTTCTCCTTTCTCCTTCCTCTTCTTCTCCTTCCTCCTTTTTCTTCCTTCCGCTTGTTTCTCTCCCTCCCCTCTCTTCCTTCTTTCTCTTCCTTCCTTTCTGCTTCCTTCCTTGTCCCTCTGCCTCCCCTTTCTACCTCTTCCTCCATCTTTTCTTTCTCCTTCCTTCTTCCTCCTCTTCTTCCTTCCATCCCGTTCCTCCTTCCCTCCCCCTCCCTCCCCTTCTCCTTCCCCTCCGCCATCTTTCTCCTTCCCCTCCGCCATCCTTCTCCTCCTCCTCCTCCTCCTCTCCTCCTCCTCCTCCTCCTCCTCCTCCTCCTCCTCCTCCTCCTTGCTATTTAAATCCTTGATTGAGCCTCTTTTCTATATTTATTACATAATGGACATTCAGAAGACACCACCTCCTCTATTATAAATAATCGACATGTTAGGACATGTTAGGATCATACCTGCTTGTCATGCCTCATTAATGATCATAAGCTGTCTGGCCACATCCTCTGAAGTGTCATGGATAATATAAGGGAAAGTCACACATACATTTGTATTTACACAGGGCCTAGCTTATCCAGGGTCCCATTCCTTTGGAAGAGGACACTTGGCCAAGTGATTTCTTCTTGACATGGAAGGACCCCGTCCCAATGCAACTAAGGTTCATAAGCTCCCATCCCAGTGTTGCTGAAGATGAGACATTATTGTGTAATCTGGATAGATGTATAATGGAATGAAGTAATGGCTTTGAGCAGCGGTAGGCAACCTTGGCTCTTTTATGACTGGTGGACTTCAAATCCCAGAATTCCTGAGCCAGCCACGCTGAGGAGAAATGGAGAGGTTTCCAAGCTGAGCTCAGGAATTCTGGGAGTTGATGTCCACCAGTCACAAAAGAGCCAAGGTTGCCTGCCCCTGGACTAGGCCTAGGCCGCTTTATGACTTGTGGACTTCAACTCCCAGAATTCCTCAGCCAGCCCTGCTGAGGGGAAAGGGAGAGGTTTCCAAGCTGAGCCACACTGGCTCAAGAATTCTGGGAGTTGAAGTCCACCAGTCATAAAAGAGTCGAGGTTGCCTATCCCTGGCTTTGAGGAAGGAGGAGAGGTGTCACCTAAGAAAATAGTCAAGAGAGCGCACAATCACATAACAGTCACAGATAAAAACTGAGAAAGGACCCTCCTTAATGGATCACACACTTAAAAGTGGCAGAAAGGAAGTTGGTTCTTTGCAAGATTGATGTCAGCCCTCCCAGGTAAAGCAGACAAAATCAATTAATTCTACTTCGTTACAAGGCTCCTGTGACAGAATCATGACAGTCCAAAAGTACAGGTAGCCTTACAACCGTTCATTTAATGACTACAAAGTTACAAGAGCACTAAAAAAATCAAAACGATGACCCTTTTTTCACACTTATAACCGCTGTAGCATCCCCAGGGTCACATGATCAAAATTCAGAGGCTTGGCAACTGACTCAGATTTATGACGGTTGCGGTGTCCCGCGCTCACATGATCACCTTTGGCAACTTTCTGACAAGTCAATGGGGAAGCCAGATTCACTTAACAACCGTGTTGCCAACTTAAAAATTGCAATGATATTACTTAAAAACTGTGGCAAGAAAGGTGGTGAAATGGAGCAAAACCTCACCTCACTGCTAATCGTCTTGCTTAGCAGTGGAAATTTGGGGCTCCAAAATTTGTGCTCGTAAGTTGAGGACTTGAACACCGTCTAACAAAATGAAATTCAATGGAGAGCAAAGTATGGTTGTACGTTCAGGCAAGAAAAACCAAATGTACAGGTACAGATTAGGCGAAACCTGGGTCAATAGCAGTAACAGAAGAGCCTTGGTGGAGCAGTGGGCTAATGCCTCCTGAAGTAACCCCAGCTGCCTGCAATTAGTGCAGGTTCGAGTCCCACCAGGCTCAAGGTTGACTCAGCCTTCCATCCTTCCCAGGTAGGTAAAATGAGGACCCAGATTGTTGGGGGCAATTAAGCTGACTTTGTAATAATGCCGCTTGGGGGGGGTGTGAAAGCCCTAATAAGCAGGCATATACATAGAATGAAGGCTACTGCTAAGCTTGTAAGCCGCCCTGAGTCTTCGGAGAAGGGCGGGATATAAATGCAATAAAAATAAAAATAAAATAAAAAAAATCTTGACAGACTTGAGCACTGGGCGCTATCTAAGAAAATGAAATTCAGTGGTGAAAAAAGTAAGCTTCTACATTTAGGCAAAAAAAAACCCAACCCAAATGCATAAGTATAGTGTGGTACCTTGCTCAATAGTAGCAACTGTGAGAGGGATCTCAGAGTCCTAGTGGACAATCCCTTCAATATGAGCCAACTGTGTGCTGCAGGTGCCAAAAAGCCAACACAGGGTTAGGCTGTGTTAACAGAGGGAGAGAATCAAGATCACGTAAAGTGTTAAAACCACTTTACAATGCCTTGGTAAGGCCACCCTTGGAATACTGCGTCCAGTTTTGGTCACCACGATACAAAAAAAGATGTTGAGGCTCTAGAAATAGCGCAGAGAAGAGCAACAAAGATGATCAGGGGACTGGAGGCTAAAACGTACAAGGAACGGCTGCTGGAATTGGGTATGTCTAGTTTAATGAAGAGAAGGGCGAGGGGGGACATGATAGCCGTGTTCCAATCTCTCAGGGGCTGCCCCAAAGAAGAGGGAGTCAAGCTATTCTCCAAAGCACCTGAAAGCAGGACAAGAAGCAACGGATGGAAACTAATCAAGGAGAGAAGCAACCTGGAACTAAGGAGAAATTTCCTAACATCGACAACAATTAACCATTAGAAATTGTGGATGAACCGGTTGCCAAGCATCCAAATTTTGACCACATGACCCTGGGGTTGCTGCAACAGTCGTAAAGTTTGAAAAACGGTCATAAGTCGCTTTTTCTAGTGCCGTTGTGACTTTGAACGGTCACTACACAAATTGTTGTAAGTCAAGGACTACCTGTGTGTTATTTATGGTGAATCAATCAAAGTTAACAAACAGCAAAAAAAAAGCATTCCTTCCAACCAGCTATAAACCTGGCACGTTGGTTTGTTTGCAGATATATTTGTTGTGCCGCAACTGTTTCCCTAGTAATAAAGCATTTTATTCAAACCAGATGAGAAATAAAGGATACTTTTTCCGTTTCCTCTGCCCAGCTGTTACTCTTTGCTTTCGTGTTCCAGATAGTACTAATCATAATCATAATCATGGTTATTAAGGCAGGTGTTTTGAAATTCCTTGCTGTTTTCAAAAGCGAGAACAGCCTTTGCTTTAAAACAATAATAGAACAAAATCTGGGAATTTTACCAGGATTTTATAATTGAGTTTGAACAGCTACATTTAGGGCACAAAAGAGAATGCTGTTTCTGTTCCTTTCCTCAATAATCAGAATTTATTGATAGAATAATGAGGTTTTGGCTCGTAATGAGATGCGATAATATTGGATTTCTACCCAAGCCATTGATCTGTAGATCTCTAGCTACTGAAATGTGGGCTGCAAAATCTGGACAACGGCTAGTTAGAGTTACCGTATTCTCAGAAGAATAATTTGGGGTCTGTGAAAACTTTTATATCAAAATAGGTTTTATGTTTTATACTGTTTCTCATCTTTCCTTAGAAACGTTACCCGGATGCACAATGGTCTGAGAATCAGTGTCTCCAGTGGATAATTGATAGTTAAGCTGAAACTAAATTAATCAAGTAAAAATAGCAATTGGGGGGGGGAAATATTTTTACTCAAACTTCCTCAAACCTTCAAATAAGTTACCCAGACCTAATCCACATATCAAAGGACAAGGTCTGCAAACACAAATACAGCGAATTAAATTAGATCTCCCAACAGAAGTGCATGTTCACAAGAATAAACACACACACACACACACACACACACACACCACACACATCCTTCACGTGTCATCCTAGACTCGGCACGTAGAAATTTCCACACCCAGGAGAAGCTCCCCTATAAAACAGTGTCTCTGTACCCATTTCCTCTGCAGCTGCCCCCATGGCAAACATCTTTGCTTTTAGGAATAAGTAATTCTTCTTTCCTCACAGCTGTCTGGATCTCATTTTTATGTATTCTTGCACAATCCCCGAGTCAAGTTGGAAGCCCAAATGATTCTTTCTGTCAGGGTCCAATTCAAGCTGGGGTTGCACAAGAACCAATCAAAATGAAATCCAGACAGGCTTTTCTCCCAAAAGTAAAGAGGTTTGCCTGCGGGGGTAGCTACAAAGAAAAGGTGGTACAGAGAGGTTGTTTAAATGGAAGGTGTTATGTATTGAGCTTGTGGTACCACATCACATGAGCTAACGGCTCCCCAGAAACCCAGACAGGCCGTCTCCGGTCTTGCAATTGGTCAGCCCTAGGCGGCAAGCGTGGGTTCAATCCTATTGGCTGCTTCTGTAGGGTTTGGCTATATATTGTGGCCGGGTGCGGCCCAAGCAAAAGCTCAGTTACAATAAGAATAAAGAATGAGTTTCTCTCTGTTCAACCTTGTGTCTTCATTCCTGCTCACCAGAGCCCACGACATAACAGAAGGAGTGGTCCTTGGTATGGACTTGAGGGGTGTGGGAATGTGTACCTCCTGGTTCTAGTATCATAAGCTCTTAGCTGTGTCTGTCAGCTTGTCTTTGTTATGTAGATGGTGTCTGGACATCTGTTTTGTGGGTTTGGAGAAATGTGGACGAAAGGGGTCTTTGTCTGGTTAATTACTCTTGCCCAGGCAATTAGTTTTTACTATTTGTCAATAGTAAATTTGATTTGTTGTTAGCTGCGAAGTCGTATCTAACCCATTGCGACCCCATGGACAACGTTCCTCCAGGCCTTCCTGTCCTCTACCATCTTCTGGAGTCCATTTAAGCTCACGCCTACTGCTTCAGTGACTCTATCCAGCCACCTCATTCTCTGTCGTCCCTCTTCTCCAGTGAATCCTTCCTTCTCATTAGGTGGCCAAAGTATTTGAGTTTCATCTTCAGGATCTGGCCTTCTAAAGAGCAGTCAGGGTTGATCTCCTCTAGGACTGACCGGTTTGATCGCCTTGCATTCCAAGGGACCCGCAGGAGTCTTCTCCAGCACCAGAGTTCAAAGGCCTCAATTCTTTGGTGCTCAGCTAAATTTGATTAGCAAGGGCTTTTTGTTATAATATACCTATTTGATTGCAACATAGCTTGGTCAGTTATGTCCTCACTGTTAGGAACTTTCTCCTTAATTTCAGGTTGCGTCTCTCTTTGATCAGTTTCCAACTCTTGTTTCTTGTCCTGCCCTCTGGTGCTTTGGAGAATAATTTGACCCCCTCTTCTTTGTGAAAACCCCTCAAATACTGGAACACTGCTAACATGTCACCCCTATTTCTTCTTTTCTTTAGACTAGCCAAACCTGCATCCTGCAGCTGTTCTTCGTATGTTTCAGTCTCCAGGCTTTGGATCTTCTTTGTTGTTCTTCTCCGAATTTTTTCCAAACTCTCAACATCTTTTTTGTGATATGGTGACCAAAATTGGCTGCAGCATTCCAGGTGTGGCCTTGCTAGGGTTTTTATAAAGCGGGCGGCTGCTGCACATTGCTGCTTCAATGTGACACAGTGGGGGAAAGAATCTCCTATGATTATTGCTGATTATTATTATTTTCCACCATAAACCTCTTCTGAGAGGAAAGAATGTTTGCAGTGTTCTCTGATCGTGGTAGTTTTCTTGCAGATGTCTAATTACCAGACTAGGTTTGGTAACTGATGATGTTACCTAGGTTGGTAATGAAACATGTGCAAGAAAATCTCCAAGATCAGAGACTATCAAGGGCCCCATAAGTCTCTTCATTGCCCTCCAGTGGTTTTCTCCTTTCCAAGTTTTGCAGCCCATGGAGGATAGCCCTATTTTAGTATAATACCTATTTACTGGTAGGAGAACCTATCTTTGTCTTCCCCCCAGCTTTCTTAGTAATCATAATCATAATAGTAAAGTTGGAAGGGACCTTGGAGGTCATCTAGTCCAGGGGTGTCAAACTCAATTTCATTGAGGGCCGCATCAGCATTGCAGTTGCCCTCAGGGGGCCGGGTGGGTATGGCCAGGGTGGGTGTGGCCTACTGGGTGGGCGTGGCTAGAGTGCGCATGGGTGGGCATGGCCAGCTCTACATTGTTCGCATCAAGGGTGACTATGGGGGGCCTGGGCAGGAGTGGGACAGATCTGAGGGTCTACGGCAGAAGGAGGGTCTCTGGGCCAGGACCAAGGCAGTGGGGGCCGTTCCCTCACTGTTTCCAGGATGGCTTCGCGGGGCACATGAAACCAGTTGGTGGGCCGGATCCGGCCCCCGGGCCTTGTGTTTGACATGTCGATAGATAGCTAAAAACACCAAATTAATAATAATAATAGTAATAATAACAGTAGTAGTAGTAGTAGTAGTAGTAATAATAATAATAATAATAATAATAATAATAATAATAATAATAATAATAATAAGAAGAAGAAGAAGAAGAAGAAGAAGAAGAAGAAGAAGTAGTTGGAAGGGACCTTGGAGGTCATCTAGTCCAACCCACTGCTCAGGCAGGAAACCCTATACTATTTCAGACAAATGGCTGTCCAGTTTCTTCTCAAAAACTTCCAGTGTTGGAGCATTCACCGCTTCTGGCGACAGTTTGTTCCACTGGTTAATTGTTCTCACTGTCAGGAAGTTTCTCCTTAGTTCTAGGTTGCTTCTCTCTTTGATTAGTTTTCATCCGTTGCTTCTTGTCCTGCCTTCAGGTGCTTTGGACAATAGCTTGACTCCCTCTTCTTTGGGACAGACCTTGAGATATTGGAACTCTGCTATCATGTCCCCCCCTCGTTAAACTGGACATACCCAATTCCAGCAGCCATTCTTTATATGTTTTAGCCTCCAGTCCTCTAATCATCTTTGTTGCTCTTCTCTGTACTCTTTACAGAGTCTCAACATCTTTTTTACATCGTGGTGACCAAAACTCTATGCAGTATTCCAAGTGTGGCCTTACCAAGGCCTTGTAAAGTGGTATTAACATTTCACATGATCTTGATTCACGTGCTCCAGTAGTGGAGCATCATAAGATATGAAGGTGCTACTAGCCGTCTCAGTGGGGAACTTAGGCAGGATGAGAATTAGTTGAACTGAGAAGTTAAAAAGGGTCAGGTGTGCTAATCAGGATAGAAGACCAACACAGAATGTGAAAGTACGCAACCTGTGCAGCTCAAATGTATTTTGCTTTGTTTGTCTGTTCTGCTAGCAGGCCCACATGAAAACCTATAGGCAATCCTTGACCTTATGACCACACTGGGGCCAGAATTTCCACTGCTAAGCAAGGTGGTGTGATTAGCAATAAATAAGTTTAATTTGGACCTCCATGTGTGGATCTGATCTTTTTTTTGCCATGGTTGTGAAGAAAATCACTGTAGATCATGCACTTGTCAAGCAAATCTTGACCGTGTTTGTTGGAAGTTAGCTGGGAAGTTCACAAATGGCAATCGCAGGATGCTGAAATGCTGCATCCATCATAAATACATGCTGGTTGCCAAGCTTCCAAATTTTTAACACATGTTCGTGGGGATGTTGCTGCAACCATAAGTGTGAGAACAGGTTGCAAGTCACTTTTTCAGTGTTGTTGGAACTTTGAATGGTCACTAAATGAATGGTTGTAAGCAGGGGTCTTCAAACTTGGCCCTTTGATGACTTGTGGACTTCAACTCCCAGAATTCCTCAGCCAGCGTGCCTGGCTGAGGTATTCTGGGAGTTGAAGTCCACAAGTGATAAAAGGACCAGGTTTGAAGGCCTCTGGTTGTAAGGAAAAGGACTACCTGTAATTCAGGTCCAGAGATCCAGGTAGCCTCATCCTGTTTCTACTGCTATTCCTATCCATTTTCCCCACCGTCAAGACTTGGATCTTAGGGCTACCATCTCCATTCAGTAAAAATCTGGATGGGTGGCTACAAAAGGATACTCCTTCGCTATCATTGACTGGAATCATCCGCTCAGGACAGAGCAGAAATACTCTAGAATGGTGCCCCTAACTCTCAACCCTAAAGGTGGTCAATAGGACCCCGTAGTTGATGGCATCAAATGTTTATGAGTGATCTAAGACACGGGTGTCAAACTTGCTGCATCATGTGACGTGTTGCGACGTATTGCGACTTTTTTCACATTGCCAGAGCTGGGGTGGGCACGGCCTCCGCATGATGCAACCAGCCCGCGGGCTGGCAGTTTGACACCCCTGATCTAAGAGAAGCAGATGTAGGAGGAGAAGTGGCAGAACCTTGGTGGAGCAGTGGACTAATGCCTCCTTAAGTAACACCAGCTGCCTGCAATTAGTGCAGGTTCGCATCCCACCAGGCTCAAGGTTGACTCAGCCTTCCATCCTTCCCAGGTAGGTAAAATGAGGACCCAGATTGTTGGGGGCAATAAGCTGACTTTGTAATAATGCCGCTTGGGGGGTGTATGCAAGCCCTAATAAGCAGGCATATACATAGAATGAAGGCTACTGCTAAGCTTGTAAGCCGCCCTGAGTCTTCGGAGAAGGGCGGGATATAAATGGAATTAAAATAAAATTAAAAAAAAAATAAACCTGGGGAGGAGTCAAAAGAGGGATCAGCTTAGAATCCCTACATAGCCATAAGTGAACTAAATTCACCCTCCCTTAAATTCCATTGACCCTTATCTAACTCCTTAGTTGGCAAGATTTTTACATGTGGCGTGATTAGCAATAAATAAGTTTAATTTGGACCTCCATGTGTGGATCTGATCTTTCTGCACCTGACAGCAGAAGAAGCACACTCCCTCTCTCCAGGACCCACCTCAAGTCATCTACTGGTGTAACTGATGCAATTCCATGGTTAGGTCTCAAAACTGACTGAAAAGGACTCAGATAATCTATTTCCTCTGAGGCGCACCGCCGTGAAAAAAGCTGGTAATGACAGTCTTTGAAAACTGATTTCTGCATGCAAATTGCATGCTGTGGTTTTTACCCTTCTGAGCAGGAGGTGTACCACAGCTGAGGTTCGGGATATTTCTCCAGGAAGAAGCGAGCAGTCTTGAGATCCCACATCAAACTCAACGGCTCGTCGTGTGTGTGTGTGGGGGGGGGGCTGGTTGTTTGGGTGCTCCCAAGTTTGATGGTATTTATAAGACTCTCTGTGTGAAGTTTGGTTAAATGATGGATGGTGCTTTTTCCAAGGAGGTTGCTATGTTATGTTAAGAAGGCGGCGATGTAAAGCAGGAATGAATGGTAACATTCTTCATATATTTTTACTGTAGGATTTAGGGAGTGTGGGGGGAGGGTAGACAAATTTTAGATGGCCATTTGAATATATATGTTATCTGAGAACTGTCTCACCCCAGTGGGATTAGTCTAGCCCACAGGTCTGCAACCCGCGGCTCCGGAGCCACATGCGGCTCCCAGTCCTCTGCCATGTGCAGTCCAAAAAAAAAAGTGGGACTAAAAAGTTCAACCAATCAATTCAAATATGCAGGGTAGGTGCATATCTTGCCTTGGCTCCACTCTTCAGTCAAACCCTGTTCTGCGCATGCGCACATGTACGCACATGCGCACACATTTTTTGCGGCTCCCAGTTTTTCCTTTTGTGAGGGAACTGGTTCCGAGTGGCTCTTTCACTGTTTCAGGTTGCTGACCCCTGGTCTAGCCCATGGGTCCCCAGACCACAGCCTATTACCAGGCCCTGACCAATTTGGAATTGGACCGTGTGAGTGGCTGGAGCATGAGCACACACACGCACACACACAGCTCAACTTGCACAAGCGGTGGGCCAGTGGGCACTCATGCGCATGTGTGCATGCCAGCCTGCTGCTTGTACCAGTCAAACTGCCCACTAGCCTGCTGCTCATGCAAGGGTTGTGCGCTCATACACACACGTGCCCATTGCTTGCATGGCCCAATTCCCCTCCCCCCCACTTGAGCTGCCAAGCTTCAAAAGTTGGGGACCGCTGGCCTACCCTATCTGCACCGGCCAAAGAGGCACGCTGCCAATTTGTTGGTCAAAGAATTTTGGCAAGAGAAGAGTCTTTTCTGTAGTGGCACCCACCCTTTGGAACATCATGTTTACATGCCCAACCCAGGTGAGAACTGCATCTGCCCTTTTGGCTTTCTGAAAGGGCTTCAAGACCTGGATCTACAAGCTGGGCTGAGGCCTGGATAGTGGTGTGCCATCCTGGAGGTGGTTAATGGATAACACCACATTTTCACCTCACATGCACTTTGTTCCCTTCCCTTCCAATCTTGGGAAAACTGAATTCTTAACTGGATTTCAAATTTGTGATCTTTATAATTTTAATATTTTATATGGCATTTCTACGGAATGACTGCGATGCTGCCTCAGATCACCTTGGTGAGATGAGCAGAATGCATGTTTAATAATAAAATAAATAAATAATTTTGGGCTCTTGGGGCTTGCAAAAAGCAGTGAAATGTATGGATGCATCAGGGATATGTTTTCCTGAATCCATTTCTTTGTACAAATGTAAACAACTCCTGTCCCCAATTCCCACAAAGGCCCATTTTGTCTAATTTCGGTTTATTCAAAACCACATTCCCCCAAAATAATCTTTGAAAATAATTGTCCCTTTTATCCATTTTAAATGTTCATACATCCATTTCTTGTTAAGCTTTCTGCCAAAAGATTTCAAATCTTTAAAACCTCTTTCTTCTTCATTCCTTTGTATGTAAATCAGAAAGAATAGTAACTCACCAAGTAGAATTTTAGTTTGCAATGAATTTGCACTGGGAACTACTTGCCAGTGATCCATTACTATCCCATTTTAATTCTAACAGGTAGTTCTATCTACCTGAAAATGTCATGGATGAGTAACATCTTCCAATACATCAGACTGGAGGAATCTGTTCTGTATGTTGGTCACTTCTCTAAAGGCATACAGGCAGGTATCCTTGACTTATAACCATTCATTTAGGGGCCATTTGAAGTTACAATGTCACTGGAAAAAATGACTTACGACTGTTTTTCACACTTCATGCCTGTTGCTGCATCCCCATGGTCACATGATCAAAATTCGGATGCTTGGCAACTGGTTGATATTTACGATGGCTGCAAGGTTCCTGGGTCAGATTCTGACAAGCAAAGTCACAGGGGAATCAGATTCATTTAAGAACTGCACTTTTACTCACTTAAAAACTGCAGTGATTCACTTAATAATTGTAGCAAGAGCAATTTGGGGCTCAGCTGTGGTTGAGAACTACCTTTTCCTTCTCCAAAGACTTCTTCAAAGGCTATCTGACTGCATATATAATTTGTCTTTCTTTATCTAGCCCAGGGGTAGGCAACCTTGGCTCTTTTATGACTCGTGGACTTCAACTCCCAGAATTCCTGAGCCAGCCATGCTGAGGGAAAGGGAGAGTTTCCAAGCTGGCTCAGGAATTCTGGGAGTTGAAGTCCACAAGTCATGAAGGAGCCAAGGTTGCCTACCCCTGGCCTAGGCCGCTTTATGACTCGTGGACTTCAACTCCCAGAATTCCTGAGCCAGCCATGCTGAGGGAAAGGGAGAGTTTCCAAGCTGAGCCATGCTGGCTCAGGAATTCTGGGAGTTGAAGTCCACAAGTCATGAAGGAGCCAAGGTTGCCTACCCCTGGCCTAGGCCGCTTTATGACTCATGGACTTCAACTCCCAGAATTCCTGAGCCAGCCATGCTGAGGGAAAGGGAGAGTTTCCAAGCTGAGCCATGCTGGCTCAGGAATTCTGGGAGTTGAAGTCCACGAGTCATAAAAGAGCCAAGGTTGCCTACCCCCCACGACCCCCACCCCGATCTAGCCTTTGGTTTAGTCAGCCTACCCCAACTCAAGATGGTTTTGCATATTTTCGCCCCCTCCAGTTGGCATGGTCATCTTAATTTTGGTCATCTTAATTTTGCTTTGTTAAAACTAACTTGATTTTAAGTTCAAATGAAGTACACTGGTTTTGGAAATTATTTTCTGGCATTCAGATAGACTCTAGGCAAGGGGATTCAATTCATTTTGAAAGGCGATTCAGCTCATTTTGAAAAACAAAACAGAACCTTGTCTTGCTGGTTGGACTATGTGAGAAGAAATCCACTTCAGTATTTGCGATAGGAAGAAAGCAGAGAAAGCTGAATGAATCCCAGGAGTAACAGAACAAATGCATTTTCTAGCTTTTCTAACAGGTGTGGCTCATCACAGCTGCAGCCGGAGTGAGCCACCTGCTCTTCAGCTGATTCATTATTATTCTTTTTTTTTAATTTCCATCCATAGAAGGGACCAATTCTGGTTTAGACTCTTGGCAAGACTGAGAGAATTGCTTTTAATCAGATTAAGTTCAGAAACTAAACTAAACAAAGCAAACTATGCTTCAAAACTCAGATTAGATCACAGGCAGGCAATACAATTAAATTTGGATTTAATCCTATTTGGAATAGGTTGAATTTAAGTCTTACTGATTGCAACATTTCTGTTCCAAGAGGATGAAATCCAGATGAAGTCTCTTTTCTTTTAGACCCGTTTTCTTTCTTTTCCACCCCTCCCCCTCCTACCATATATTAACGCTATCCTGTCAGGGACAGATCGTGGTTAGATCAAAAGCTGAAAGATTCTAGTACTGCCTGATTTTTGTTTAAAAAAAATGCTGAAGCATAAAAGATCCTATTTTCTCTGGGATTGCAGAGACAACAAAGAGTTTAACAAGTTTGTTAAGCCACAGGTTTTTGCAGTCTATAGTTGACCATTGTTTATAATCAGTTGTCGAAGTAGCCCAGAATTAGCATGTGTGTTTTGTCTTACATTTATTTTATCACAAGGATTCATCAGGATTAGTTCATCAGCTTGAGAGTGTTTCATCAGTAGAAGCTTTTAGGTCAAGGGTGAGGATTTTTGCCTTGGCAGAGTTGGATTAAAGTACCTCCAACGTCCTTCTTGATGCTCTAATTCCAAAATTGTATGTTTGGATAAAACAAACTACTTTGGCATGCAGATTCTGGATATTAAATCCATGTTCCTGAAGTACTAAATTTCTCTGTCATGAGCAAGCTTCTCTGTTACGTACAATTCATTTGGTATCTAAATTTTAGATTTAGAAGACTTTGAGGCTCTGCGAAATTAACCAAACACATCCTATATTTAAACAAGGAATTATTTTACAATGGGCACTTTCGGTGTGAAGCTGTCAAACGGGTGATCGATGGAGACCAATAAAGTCAATATAATCCCGCAATATATAAAATTAGCACAGAGAGAAGCTGTAGCTGAGAACTAATAACTTCAGTTAAGCCGTAAAATTCAACAAGCTATAACATATGGTCAGTTATTCATTTCATGTTTTTTTTCTTGGTAGTAAGTAGATTGGTGGGAAAATCTCTTTGAGTTTTTTCCCCCCTAGAAAACATTGAGAAAATTAATAAATGACTTTGTGCTTTGCATCTGGAGAAAATAACACATCAGCTATCTAAAAATAAAAAAATAAAAAAATAAAGTGGAGGATGCTTGATGGCTTTGTCCCACCTAAAGCATAATTACAGATAATCCTCCACTTATGAATGTAATGGGACCTGCCCATTATGGTAATAGGTATGACAGTTGTAAAACGTGCTAGTCACATTTTTGGGGGACAATCATTAAGGGAATGCCATGGTTGATAAGGACACCAATGGTTTGCTGTGTGCATGGTTTTTGCTGAAAAGTGGAACTAAATCCTGGTTTTCAGCAAAACTATTGTAAAACAAGGGGATAGATAGATAGATAGATAGATAGATAGATAGATAGATAGATAGATAGATAGATAGATAGATATGAGGGCAATTCAGAAATAAACCTCCATTTGATTATCAATGACAGACGCTCGCAGATACAGAACTTTTATTATACACATTAGGAAACTATAACTTTACATTACTTTTCAACATAATCACCATTCAAATTGAGGCACTTTTCATACCAAATCTGGGCTATGGGTGTGGGGTGTGTGTGTGATCAAAAACATCCCAGCGGTGTGTGGGTGAGCATTATCATGAACCAACACCACACCGAAAGTGGTGCCATAGAAAATCCCGCCAAATGTGAAGATGCCAAAGGAGTACTGCAAGTGAAGTTAATGGAGCCAGGTTCGATCATCAATTCAGAAATCTACTGTGAAATGTTATGAAAACTCAGACTAGCCATCCATAACAAGAATTGGGGCCTGCTGACTTTCATTGTGGTGTTGGTTCATGATAATGCTCGCCCGCACACCACTAGATGCACCCAACATATTTTGAAGCAGTCTGTTGAGATGCTTTTGATCACACACACAGCCCCCATAGCACAGATTTGGTGTCAAGCGACTACTACTAAGGAATTTCAAACCTTGTAAGATGTTATGACAAGTGCCTCAATTTGAATGGTGATTATGTCAAAAAGTAATGTAATGTAGTTTTCTAATGTGTATAATAAAAGTTTTGTATCTGTGAGGTTTATTTCTGAATTGGCTTCATAGATAGATAGATAGATAGATAGATAGATAGATAGATAGATAGATAGATAGATAGATAGATCATGGATGGATGGATGCATGATGGATGGATGGGAAAGGCAGCATGAGGGGTCCTTGGTGCTCTGAGCTTGGTTGTTTTCTTGTAGACGTTTCATTACCCAACTAGGAAACATCATCAGTGCTAGAAGGAAGTGAGGTTTGTTCTCTCTTTATATTTGGCTTGTCCTATCAGTGTTGGTGAAGGGGTCTTGGAAGTTCTTTGGTTGGGCTGTTTACTGTTAGCTTAATTGGTAATTCCTTGATTGGCTTATTGTTTACTTCTTGATTGTTGCTCTGATGTTAATCTTGGTATTAATCTATAAATATGGCCCTGCTACTGAGCACCCAAAGTTTGGTCACGTGGCACCAGGGGGAGTGACCATTGCAATATCAAATCTGGGTTGTAAGTATCCCCATTATCGGAACTTCAAGCAGTTATTAACCAAATGGTCATAAATTGACTGTATATCTGGCATGAATAGGAAGGACTCCTGAGCAAATATTCAGATGGTGAGGAGCCTAGCGTAGCATTGGCTTTGTTGGGTGAGCATAATTTGGTGTGAGCAGATTTATGATACGAGCTCTTAGCAGGAGTGATGTAGGAGAAGGGCAGGCAGAGCCTGGAGGTGGAGTCATGGAAGACATCAGCCAAGACTCATGACGTTCCCACAAACAATCTAAGTCCAGCCCCTCTTGAATTCTGTTGACTCTTATCTAGTGCCAATTTAGTGTTGACCATTAATTGACTAGATACTTATGAGTAGGCATGATGAAAAAATCATCTTAACCGGAATTCGATGTGTAGTCCGGATTCTTCGTGCCTGACAGTCTAGTGAAGTATATCAAACAATGACACTGAATTGACTTAATTTGTCCTTGTGTCAGCCCAATAAAGTAGATCAGATGAAGAAATCAATGTCATATAGGTCAGTTGTTACTTTTACTGTAACAACATTAGTAACAGAATCTTCCTCCTCGATACCGTCATCTTTGTGTGAACTATGGAGGGGCTGTCAAGGCATTGCACAGCAGCTGTCCAGATGAAGTTGGAGACCCTGACACAAACTTACAGTCTTTTATATAAACGTAAATACATCTATCATTCAGAAAAGGAAGAACATAAGATAGTCAGGAACAAAGGAATATCATGAGGTAAATCAAAAACACTATGCAGAACTCACAGAAGAAAAAGGTGGGGAAAAAAGGGAACCCCTCCCCCTTTACACCCACAGCAACCAATCATAATGCAGATTGCCTCATGCATGAGCCAGCACTCTTTAAATAATCAACTACAACTGTGTGTCCTGGCCTATTGTATACTTTACTATTCTAGCTACTAAATTCAATATCCTAACAAATAGGAATAGCACTTAGATTTATAAGCGGGGAACATTGGAAATCTTTCCTTCTCCTCCTTGGCTGATCCAAGAACTGCCTGCTGACTGGAGGGAGAATAGAAATATTGTCAAGGAATTGCGCAGGAGCTGTCCAGATGAAGTCGGAGACACTACACAAACTTATAGTCTTTTATAGGTAGAAATATATATATATATATTCTTGGATCAGCCAAGGAGGAGAAGGAAAGATTTCCAATGTTCCCCGCTTATAAATCTAAGTGCTATTCCTATTTGTTAGGATATTGAATTTAGTAGCTAGAATAGTAAAGTATACAATAGGCCAGGACACACAGTTGTAGTTGATTATTTAAAGAGTGCTGGCTGATGCATGAGGCAATCTGCATTATGATATATATATATATATATATATGTATATGTATATGTATATGTATATGTATATGTATATGTATATGTATATGTATATGTATATGTGTATATATGTATATATGCATATATGTATATATGTATATATGTATATGTATATGTATATATAACATTCAAACTTTCAGCAGTCTTTGTCATCATCCAGAAAGAAAAAAAAACCCACAAGATCGTCAGGAACACAGAAACATCATGAGGTAAATTAAACAGTATACAGAACACACAGAAGAAAAAGGCGGGGGGGAAAGGGAACCTCCCCCTTTATATTTACAGCAACCAATCACAGCGCAGACTGCATCACGAATGAGTCAGCACTCTCTACACCTGTGTGTTCTGGCCTTTTGTACACTTTACTGTTGTATCTACTAAATTCAATATCCTAATGGGGGCTTATCTGAAATGTTTTTTTACATTTATTTCTTAGTCCGGGCTCAAGCATTTCTTTGGTAGCGGCTATTCCTTCTATTCTTCAAGTCCATTCCCTAAGCCTTCTACATTTGGAGAGCAGAGAAAATACAATACAGATACCCCCAGGAGCACGTGTATATAGATAGTCTTCGACTTACAACAGTTCAGTTAGTGACCGCTCAAAGTTACTTTGAGACTTTCGACCCTTTTCCACACTTACAGCCATGGCAGCAACTCCAGGGTCGTGTGATCAAAATTCAGATGCTTGGCAACTGACTCGTATTTATGACGGTTGCCGTGTCCTGGGGTCATGTGATCAGTTTCTGCGACCTTCTGACAAGCAAAGTCAATGGGGAAACAAAATTCACTTAACAACCATGTCACTAACTTAACAACCACAGGTGATTCACTTCACAACTGTGGCAAGAAAAGTTGTATAATGGGGCAAAACACACTTAACAAATGTTTCACTTAGCAACAGAATTTTTGGGCACAATTGTGGCTGTAAGTCGAGGACTACCCGTATTGAATATTCGTACTGTATGTCGCTCAGGATCCTTTGCCAACAGTCAGAGACAAGTTGCTGCAGCTTCTTACGGGAGAAGTAGAAGAACGAATACAGTAACAGACTGATTAATGATCTTTAAGACCTCATTTACTGACCAGTTAATTAAGCAAAGAACATGGGACGGTGCTGCTGCTAATATTGCCACTTAATGACGAGAATACTAAGTATTATGATTGTGGACAACACTTCCACGTTTGCTGATGAAGGAGCAAAATTTTAAAGGATTGCCTAGGGTGGGTGGCAGGAAGAGTGTGCGATTAAAAATGCTGGTTTAAATGAAGAATGCAAGGGAGGCTTCTCTGGTTAAACAAGCTGCATGTTATTCATTTTTTTTAGAATTTTTAAATTACGCCTTTGTTATTTTTATAAATAACTCAAGGCAGCAAACATACACAATACGCCTTCCTCCTCCTATTTTACCTGCAACAGCAATCCTGGGAGGTGGGTTGGACTGACTGGCCCAAAGACACCCAGCCAGCTTTAATGCTTAAAGTGGGATTAGAACTCACAGTCTCCCGGTTCCTAGCCTTATACCAGACTAGTCCATGCATCCCACTTTTAAACTGCATTTCAGTTTAAAACTAGCATAGAGTGGCTAATTTTGGACTGAAACTCAAAGGTATTAGAATTTATGGATAGGAGAGAATAACAGAATCAAAGCTGCAAGGGACCTTGGAGGTCTTCTAGTCCAAGCCCCTGCTCAGGCAGGAAACCCTACACCATTTCAGACAAATGGTTGTCCAGTCTGTTCTTAAAAGCTTCTAGTGATGATGAATCCATAGCTTCTGAAGGCTTTAATTGATTGATTGGATTGATTGGAATTGCATATCTACTAATATGCCTTCTTAAAAACCTCCAGTGTTGGAGCATCCACAACTTTTGGAGGCAAGTTGTTCCAGCGATTAATTGTTCTCACTATCAGGAAATTTGTCAGGATTAATTGTTATTAATTCTTCGCATTTATTATATAAATTGTTATTGTTAAGAATTGTAATTAATTGTTCTAACCGTCAGGAAAGGATTTGGTAAGTCATAATGTAATAAGATAGAGTTGTGTCACTGAAAATTGGGGGTGGGGGCATGAAGGGAGGCTCAGCCAATCTCAATGTATACATGGTTGTACTTTGACAATAAAGGTTCATTCATTCAAATTCCTTGCCAGGGTAGGAATCTGCCCACCATCCCCAACGGGTCACTATCCAACCTATTTGCAAAACTCCAGTGAGAAAGGTCCATGGTTATTTAAGGCAAGCTGTACTACTCCTTTTGCAATGTGTGGCAGTGAAAGTTGGACCATAAGAAAGGCTGAGCGCCAAAGAATTGAAGCCTTTGAACTATGGTGATGGAGAAGACTCCTGCGAGTCCCTTGGACTGCAAGGCGATCAAACCGGTCAGTCCTAGAGGAGATCAACCCTGACTGCTCTTTAGAAGGCCAGATCCTGCAGCTAAAACTCAAATACTTTGGCCACCTAATGAGGAGGAAGGACTCACTGGAGAAGAGCCTAATGCTGGGAAAGATTGAGGGCAAGAGAAGAAGGGGACGACAGAGAATGAGGTGGCTGGATGGAGTCACTGAAGCAGCAGGCGTGAGCTTAAATGGACTCCAGAAGATGGTAGAGGACAGGAAGGCCTGGAGGAACGTTTTCCATAGGGTCGCGATGGGTTGGACACGACTTCGCAGCTAACAACAACAACATACTACTCCTTAAATAGTAATTCATTCTGGCATCAGGAACATTTATTGGGGTGGATGAATGTGAGTTACATTAATGTGGCTACAATTGCAATGTTGAACCAAACAAAAAGAGAATATTTGTAGCATAAGTTTGAATAGTGGAGTCCTTGGTACTCTCTGAGCTTGTTTGTTTTCTTGCAGACGTTTCATTATCTAACTAGGTATCATCATCAGTGCATCATTACCTAGTTGGGTAATGAAACATCTGCAAGGAAACAAACTCAGACAACACCAAGGATCCCACAATACTGAAGCCCTATGACAGGGGTGTCAAACTGCTGGCCCTCAGGCCAGATGCGTCATGCTGAAACTGCGCCCACCCCAGCTCCGGCAATGGGGGAAAAAGCCGCGATACGTGTCATTGCGAGTTTGATTGTTTTCTTGCTGCATTTCCATATCTCTTCTCATCTGTAGCATCCAGAACTGGACAGAGTCCTTCAGGACTTAATTTGTCATGTTTCATTAGAATTTTTGGAGCCGACAAAAATAGATGCCGTCACCGAAAGCTACCAGTAAGACAGAAGGACTTGGAGCAGAGAAGCTCTCCCTTGTTGATGTACTACTAGATCAGAGAACGCCAAGGTGAAGCCCCTTTGTTGAGTTCCCTTCAACCATGTTGCTGAATTTTGAGGGCAAAAGTGCCACAAATCAACAGTGTACTACCTACGATCACTCACCTGCTGTGTTTTATACAATTGTCTTTGTCTGAGGCAGCTTCTACTTTGTTTTAAACAAAAAGGACATCTTAATGAAATAGGGGAGAAAGACTGGGAGATTGGGATGCCCAGATGCCACACCCTAGGTGTCATGTTGTAAACCAAGAGTCAATTCTGATTGGTAGTGAACCCTCAAGATTTCCTGAACTGTCTCCCTGAAATCTTGGTGACTTCTTGTATACATAGCATTGGCCTGCATTTAAGCCACCATTCTTCATTTAAGTTTGTTCTTCAACCTTCAGTGTAGAAATCCACTAAATTATCTCCAACAGGTAGCCCTCCAGGTAGTTTGAAATGCTGGAATCCACTCTGATGCATATTAAGTTTGACCTAAGAATTTCATCATTACCAATGATGAGAAGTTAGATCATTGGGGGTCTATCCGTGTGTTGATCCCTATTATCTGCAGGACAACATCTATGGATCCCAGACCCAGCTCAAGACCAGTGTCTCAATAATGGGAAGATTATTGGCACTACCTGTTCTTGATTGAGCTCAAAAGCTAAATGGGGCAGACCTGGTTAGAATTT
Source organism: Vipera ursinii (assembly GCF_947247035.1). Lineage (NCBI taxonomy): Eukaryota > Metazoa > Chordata > Lepidosauria > Squamata > Viperidae > Vipera > Vipera ursinii. Next base: position 207,617,755 of record NC_139516.1, on the reverse strand, counting down.
GAATGGGAAACTCTAGGAAGTCTCAGGGATATATAATATATATTAGAATGGGGGACAAGGAGAGAGAGAAAGAGAGAAAGGGAGAGGGAGAGGGAGAGAGGGAGAGGAAGAGAGGAAAAGGGAGAGGGGGACACAGACAGAGAGACCCAAGAAAGCTTGGATTGCGGCCAAGAAAACTACATGGAGTTCTTCATACAGTCACCAAGAGTTCTTCTTGAGTCAAAGAAGACTTTACAAGTTTAATGCTGATTCTCCCTGAAAAGAAAGAGCAAAACTTTGTTTAGCCACGTAGATGACGGATGCGTTTGGATTAAATTTCCACTCTCCTAAATTGTGGATGTGTCGAACAGAAAATACAAATCTGAACTGTCAGGAAGTGACTTCATCTCAGCACTTAAACTTTATCAAACTAAATGTTTTTTTCCCTTCCAGCAAGAATAGATCACACAGTGAAGAGGAAAATGCAAAGCACGGTAGAGTTTGGGTCAACCCCATCTGGGAAGCCTTCTCAGATATTCCTCCTTGGCCCACAGAAACATGAGTGCCAAAATAGTTTTTAAGCTCCAAACCCTGAGGGGATGTAGCAGCGAGAGAACCTCCAGACTAATAAGAATCTATTCTGATGGAAAAAGCAAAGCCAGTGAACTTTCATTAATCAAAACCTCCTTGTTCCTTTTCTTCTTTTTTTCCCCCTTTGGGGGAAAAAAAGAAATAGTAAAGCTTTCTGTCATAGTTTCAGAGGGTGAAAAAAAAGGAACAGGAACTTTCCAGTTACTGACTCAGGAACACAATTCTTCTCCAGAACAGAATGCTCAGGAACTGGAGGCTAAAACATATAGGGAACGGTTGCTGGAATTGAGTATGTGTAGTTTAACGAAGAGAAGGGTGACATGATAGCAGTGTTCCAATATCTCAGGGGCTGCCCCAAAGAAGAGGGAGTCAAGCTATTCTCCAAAGCACCCGAAGGCAGGACAAGAAGCAACGGATGGAAACTAGTCAAGGAGAGAAGCAACCTAGAACTAAGGAGAAACTTCCTGACAGTTAGAACAACTAACCAGTGGAACAACCTGCCTCCAGAAGCTATGAATGCTCCAACACTGGACGTTTTTAAGAAGAGACTGGGCAGCCATTTGTCTGAAATGGTATAGGGTTTCCTGCCTGAGCAGGGGGTTGGACTAGATGACCTCCAAGGTCCCTTCCGAGCTGCTTTTCTTCTTCTTCTTCTTCTTCTTCTTCTTCTTCTTCTTCTTCTTCTTCTTCTTCTTCTTCTTCTTCTTCTTCTTCTTATCATCATCATCATCATCATCATCATCATCATCATCATCATCATCCACGCTTATAGGTGGGTAATCTGCATGCATTTCCAAAAAGATAAAATGGCCTTGGCTTGACAACCAATGCATACAGATCATTGTAAATAGAGTTTTATCTGTGCTGTTCCTTCCATCCCTGATTCATACGGGATCTGTTGGTCCTTTCTCTTCCTGGGTTGATTGTATTCTTGGGTGGGATTGTTGTTGTTGGATTGTTCAGTCGCCAAGACATGTCTGACTCCTTAGCATGCCAGCCCCCCCGTCTTCTACTGTCTCCTTGAATTTGCCCAGATTCATATTCATTGCGTTGGTGACAATATCTAACCATCTCATCCTCTGCTGTCTCCTTTTGCCTTCAATCTTTCCCAACTTCAGGGTCTTTTCCAATGAGTCCTCTCATCCCAAAGGTGCTTTTTCAAAAGGCAACTGGACTTTCTTCCTTTGTCCTTGAAGACATTTCGTTCCTCGCCTAAGCAAAGTTCTCATCTCACTTCAAAACTGAAGAATCTTTTGGATGAGAGGCGAAATGTCTTCAAGAAAAAACAAAGGAAGTCCAGTTGCTTTTTGAAAGAAGCAGCTTTGGGACAACCGTGACTTGGATGACTGAGAATCTCCGTAGACAATGAGTCCTCTCTTCTCATTTGGTGGCCAAAGTATTTGAGCTTCAGCTTCTGTCTTTCCAAAGGACAGTCGGAATTGATTTCCTTTAGGATTAACTGATTAGATCTCCTTGCAGTTCAAGGGACTCACAAGAGTCTTCTTCAAACCACAATTTGAAAACAACCAGAAGCATTGGATATACTGAAACTATTCAGTCTGTTCCAGTGATTGGTGGAGGAAGGGGTAGGAAAGAAAAGGAGGAATCCAACAGCAACATCTTGTGATCACAAAAGAAGAGCATCTTTGTCAGGTCCACAGAGGTTCCTATAGATGCTTATTGTTAGGGGTGTTTTTAGATGAATAATTTGTGTGCACTTCCAAAAGATAACCAATTGGTTATCAATAACTTGATGACCAATACTGATAGACTATTCCAAATGGGGTTTATCTGTGTTGCTTCCTCCATCCTTGATTCAGACAAGGTCTGCTGGCCCTTTCTCTTCCTGGGTTGATTGTATTCTTAGGTGGCATTGTTGTTGTTGTTGGGATTGTTCAGTCGCCAAGTCATATTTGACTCTTCATGACCCCATGAAACATAGCATGCCAGGGCCCCTCCTCCCTCCCGTCCTCCACTATCTTATGGAGTTTGTCCAAATTCATGTTCATTGCGTCAATGAAACTATCTATCCATCTCATCCTCTGCTCTCTCCTTCTCCTTTTGCCTTTAGTCTTTCCCAACCTCAGGGTTTTCCCCCCAATGAGTTGTCTCTTCTCATTTGGTGGCCAAAGTATCTGAGCTTCAGCTTCAGGCTTGGGTGGTGGGGAAAAGAGAAAAATAACCATTTCTTAAACTTCTGGGATTCCAGCATCTTTATCAGGATATTATCACTGATGTCCTCTAGAATCCATAGTCCTTTCCACCAGCAAGTCCCTTCAGTAGCTCTGTCCTTCAGTCCTGCTAGGTCTTCACTGGAGATTCCTTCTCCATTTCCTTCTTGATTCACTTACTATAATGAAACAATTCCAGCCATGTCCCACCATCTCATCTTTCATGGCTCAGTGCCTCTGCCTTTTATCTAATTTCTAAAGCAGAGGTACCTGCATCCAGCTAGTTTCAATAGATGGGAATCTCCTTGGTGTCTCTGTGACACTGAATCTGTGCCTGGTATGTAGAAAAACACTTTAATTTTGAGATCATTAAGGGAACTTTCCATGCCAGACACTGATGATCCATGTTGGAAGATCTCATACTGGGTTATTCCCATCAAACAGCTGAAGAGATGTTAGTATCCCTAGAGCTTTTGAGATTTTTTTTTTTGCAATGGCTTTTAGAAGATAGAATCATAGGCCTGGAAGGGACTTTGAAAGTCTTCTAGTCTAACTCTCTGCTCAAGGAAGGAGACCTTATACCATTCCAATCATATGGCTGCCTGGTCTGTTGTTGAAAACTTCCAGTGATGGAGCACCCACAATTCCAGGAGACAAGCTATTCCATTGATTAATTGTTCTCATTTTCTCCCTACTTCTAGGTTGGATCTCCCTTTAATACTCTTCCACCCATTACTTCTTGTCCTGCCCTCAGATGGTTTGGAGAATAGGTCAATCCCTCTTCTCTGTGACAGCCCCTTAAGACAGCCCTTCAGAAGAAGAGCAACTAAGATGATCAGAGGCCTGGAAACTAAAACATACAAAGAACGGCTATGGGACTTGGGTTTGGCTTGCTAAAGAAAAAAAGAAAAAGGGGAGACAGTATCTGAGGGGCTGCCACAAGGTGGAGGGGGCCAGGTTGTTCACCAAAACACAAGAGGAAAGGATGAGAAACAATGGTTGGAAACTGATCAAAGAGAAAAGCAACCTGGGATTAAGGAGAAACTTCCTAACAGTGAGGACAATCAACCAGTGGAACAGCTTTGCCTCCAGAAATCGTGGGCGCTCCATCACTGGAGATTTTTAAGAAGAGGCTAGACAGTCACTTGTCTGAGATGGTATAGGTACACCTGCTTGAGCAGGGGGCTGGATTAGAAGACCTCCAAGGTCCCTTCCAGCTCTATTCTATTCTATTCTATTCTATTCTATTCTATTCTATTCTATTCTATTCTATTCTATTCTATTCTATTCTATTCTATTCTATTCTATTCTATTCTATTCTATTCTATTCTATTCTATTCCATTCCATTCCATTCCATTCCATTCTGTATTTTCTATTCTGTTCTGTTCTGTTCTGTTCCGTTCCATTCCATATTTTCTATTCTATTCTATTCTGTTCTGTTCCGTTCCGTTCCGTTCCGTTCCATTCCATTCCATTCCATTCCATTCCATTCCATTCCATTCCATTCCATTCCATTCCATTCCATTCCATTCTATTCTATTCTATTCTATTCTATTCTATTCTATTCTATTCTATTCTATTCTATTCTATTCTATTCTATTCTATTCTATTCCATTCCATTCCATTCCATTCCATTCCATTCTGTATTTTCTATTCTGTTCTGTGCTTTTCTGTTCTGTTCCGTTCCATTCCATATTTTCTATTCTATTCTATTCTATTCTATTCTATTCTATTCTATTCTATTCTATTCTATTCTATTCTATTCTATTCTATTCTATTCTATTCTATTCTATTCTATTCTATTCCATTCCATTCCAATCCATTCCATTCCAATCCATTCCAATCCATTCCATTCTGTATTTTCTATTCTGTTCTGTTCTGTTCTGTTCTGTTCCGTTCCATTCCATATTTTCTATTCTATTCTATTCTATTCTATTCTATTCTATTCTATTCTATTCTATTCTATTCTGTTCTGTTCTGTTCTGTTCTGTTCTGTTCTGTTCTGTTCCGTTCCGTTCCGTTCCGTTCCGTTCCGTTCCGTTCCATTCCATTCCATTCCATTCCATTCCATTCCATTCCATTCCATTCCATTCCATTCCATTCTATTCTATTCTATTCTATTCTATTCTATTCTATTCTATTCTATTCTATTCTATTCTATTCTATTCTATTCTATTCTCTAAAACAAAATTATAAAGCAGGTGAGGGGGAGGGAAATAACAAAATGCATAGGGAGTCACTGTCATTGAGCCCTCCCAGAAGAAGAACAAGATCTTGAAAGGATATTCCCTATTTATTGATTTTGTGTTCCCCAGAATGTGAACTGAAGCTTGTCGATGTCCTCACAGGCAAAAGATTTGGAGTTTTTTGGGGGTTTGCTGGTTGCCTTGACTGTAAGTCATAACTTAACAATAAGAAATGCAGCAGCATAACTTCCTCTACATTTGCAAATCAATATGCTGTCATAAAATGCCAAAGACCTCAGGCATCCGGAGAAAAAAAAATGCACCGAACAGTCAATTATCTTCAGAACAGTCACTTTTTCTTCCCATAAAGGCCCAGGAAATTCTCTGCAGACTGTTTTCTGTCTCTAAGTGGTGGGTGTTGATTTGAGTGGGGGAGAAAATGCTAAATTTGCTTAGCAAAAAAGTTCTTCTGAGAAACGTTGGCTCGGATTTAGCTTTTTTTCTTCTTTATAGAATTGGGCTTTGGGGATAATTATTATTTCTTATTTGTCTAGCACATCTCTATCCCGCACGAGGTGCCTTCCTATTTTAAGAAACTAAAAGCAAGTGACTATTGCACAAAACATATCAGTGTTGTTTTGATCAGAGCTTAAAGACCCTTTGGGAACTGATGGTACAAACAAATTGGTTTGCTTCCACAACTTGTCATTTGGGGTGAAGATCTGCAAATGAAGCTGCCCCAGAATTCTTGATAACTCATACAGGAAGAGATACCTCACTTCCAAAACCAAACTTTCTCACATCAGAATGTCCCAAATCCACCATGAGCTGACCTCAAATCACGATGTAGTCCATTTTAATCATTTATTGGTAGCATGGTATCACCATTTCCTTTCCTTTCCATGATACTTTACATGGAGACCTGTTGGAAAACCCCCAGTCAGGCAGAGAGGAGGGGTCAAGCAGGGAACTAGCCTCGAGTCCTTGTGCAGCTGCCCAAACCTCCCTAAAGCTCATGGAATCTCCTCTGGTTATTCCCAAGGGAACGGTAACAGTCTGGGACAATTCTTGCAATGTCTGTAGAACACAATAAAGTTGTTGGCTTGGACCTTTCACAAGTGGGTCTGGTTGCTTGTGCCTGATGAAATCTGCAATATAGTGATGGGGGAACCCTTACCAGTCAAACATCAAGTTAACAGATGTTTCCATTTTAAATTCTGGAATTTAGAAATCAAACTTTTAGTGATCTCCCTCCTCCTCCTCCTCCTCCTCCTCCTCCTCCTCCTCCTCCTGCTCCCTCTCTCTCTCTGCAAACCCCACTCCCTTCTAGGACTAATGATGTTACCTAGTTGGGTAATGAAATGTCTGCAAGAAAACAACCAAGCACAGAGAAGCCCAAGGACCCCACAGTCCTCCTCCTCCTCCTCCTCCTCCTCCTCCTCCTCCTCCTCCTTCCTTTTCTTCAAGAGCTCACTGCAAACAGTATTTAAGGAGGTCTGTCTTCATTTTATATATACTTCAAGAACCCCATGAGTTGGGCTAAAAGAGGGTGTTTACACCTAAGTTACCCACTGAACTGTCGTGGCCAAGCGTTGTCTTGAACCTAGTCCAAAGCCCTTCCTAAACCTTCACTACCATACCAGACTGGGTCCTTCTGACTGCAAAAAAATGGAAGCTGTGAATGTGGAAGAATCAAATTAGGAAGAAATCTAGATAGGATAAAAAGTTTTATATGGACCCATCTACATGCATCTTCGGGCATATTGTACAATATTCTGCCAAAGGAACAAGACTGGGTGACATTTGGCCAAAGCTACCATGAACCCTGGGAAATACAGTAGGGCAGAGATGGGATTTCTGCAGCAATTCCGTTCTTGATATAAATTTGGAGTATTTTCATGTTTTTGTTTTAAAGCATGGTGATTATCAGGGAGAAGGTAGGGCACAGAACCAAATGAAAATGAAAAGTATGTTGCCAGGGCAGAGGAAGTTGAAAGCTTCTGTCACATTGAGCATAAGTTTTCCTTTCTTGCTCGTAAGTGCAGTCTATATTTTTCTGATGTCATCTGGAAGACAAATGGGACCTTCTGAGCCAAGATAAGTTATTTCCTAATGCACTGAATCTCTTTGGTATTGGAGGGATTTCCTTCTGGTCGAGCCTTTGAGTTCAGAAAAAAGATTCTTTCATAGCAGGGGCTGGAGTATTATTAGCAGACTCATAGCTGAGCTGGCAGCTAAGGATAGAGACTAACAGTGAACGAATGCAGTAATCTAAGTTGGCCATTATCACTCCAGAAAAGACACGGGTCATGACTATACAGTAATTGCTTAAATAATAGGGAGTAGACCCCAGAGAATAGAACAACTCAAAGAAGCAGTGCAAGATTGGAAGAGGTTGAGAGACCTGACTCATAGAATCGTCAAGAGTCAGACATGTCTGAATGGAGATCATCATCAGACATGTATGAGGAAGCTTCTCCCTACTTCTCTGAGACCTTGCATTGTGGTGGAAGTACTTTTAAGTACTTGACCTGAATGTGTCCATGTCAATTACTGAAGAGGCCAATTTCCATCATAACCGATATTTTAATACCTACACCAGGGGTGTCAAACTCAATTTCATTGAGGGCCACAACAGCATCGCGGTTGCCCTTAGGGGGCCGGGTGCGTATGGCCAGGGTGGGTGTGGCCTACTGGGTGGACGTGGCTAGAGTGCATATGGCCTACTAGGTGGGCGTGGCCAGCTCTACATCGTTGGCATCAACGGTGCCTACGGGGGCCTGGGCAGGAGTGGGACAGATCTGAGGGTCTCTGGCAGAAGGAGGGTCTCTGGGCCAGGGCCAGGGCAGTGGGGGCCGTTCCCTCACTGTTTCCAGGATGGCTTTGCGGGCCGCATGAAACCACTTTGTGGGCCGGATCTGGCCCCGGGCCTTGTGTTTGACATGTCTGACCTCCACCGTGAGGTTGATTGTTTATTATCATTTCTAAAGCACCTGAAGGCAAGAAACAATAGATGGAAACCAATCAAAGAGAGAAGCAACCTGGAACTAAGGAGAAACTTCCTGACAATGAGAACAATTAACCAGCAAAACAGCTTGCCTTCAGGAGTTCTGGGTGCTCCAACACTGAAGGTTTTTAAGAAGAGACCAGACAACCATTTGTCTGAAATGGTATAAGGTCTCTCGCTTGAGCAGGAGGCTGGACTAGAAGACCTCCAAGGTCCCTTCCAGCTCTATTGTTCTGTTCTATTTTCTTCATGTAGATGTTTGAGACCCTATCCTTGCTTATTTGCTTGCTTGCTTGCTTAATTGTGTACCACTAAGTCAGCATCAACTCATAGTGACCATACAGATAGATCTTCTTCAGGATGTCTGTTCCAACTGGGGTATTCAATCTTCTAATGGTGTAATAGCCAAGAAATTAAAAGATGCTCGCTCCTGGGAAGGAAAGCCATGGCAAATCTAGACAGCACACTAAAAAGCAGAGACATCACCCTGTCAACAAAAGTGCGTATAGTCAAGGCTGTGGTCTTCCCAGTTGCAATGTATGGCAGTGAACGTTGGACCATAAAAAAGGTTGAGGGCCAAAGAATTGAAGCCTTTGAACTATGGTGCTGGAGAAGACTCCTGCAAATCCCTTGGACTGCAAGGCAATCAAACCGGTCAGTCCTAGAGGAGATCCACCCTGTCTGCTCTTTAGAAGGCCAGATCCTGAAGCTGAAACTCAAATACTTTGGCCACCTAATGAGAAGGAAGGACTCACTGGAGAAGAGCCTAATGCTGGGAAAGGTTGAGGGCAAGAGAAGAAGGGGACGACAGAGAATGAGGTGGCTGGATGGAGTCACTGAAGCAGTAGGCGTGAGCATAAATGGACTCCAGAAGATGGTGGAGGACAGGAAGGCCTGGAGGAACATGGTCCATGGGGTCGCGATGGGTCACGACTTCGCAGCTAACAACAACAATGGTGTATTGTCACTTCTGTAATCCAGCTCATTCATTTTGCTGCTAGTCATCTTCTCCTTTCCTTCCCACTGGGTTTCTGCATAACAGAAGGGAACTGGGTTTCTGCATAACATGTCTGAAATATAATAATTGGAGCCTGCTCATTTGAATCTGAAGTGTCTCTGGATTGATTCATTCTATTATCCAATTTTTGTGTTTCAATGGCTATGCATGGTATTCTCTAGTCTTATCTAGCAGCAAAGTTCAAAGTTCTTTGTATCCTACTTCTTCAAAGTCCAACTTTCACTTTGTAGAACATCACTGAGAAAGCCACTGCCTTCATGACTTTTATCTTTTTAAGTATAGACACCATCCTGGCATCTGAATATCTTCTCCAAAGCCTTCATTGCTCTCCTACCAAGTGCTGATGTGCAGTGCTTTCCTTAACTACAGTTTCCTTTATTGTCGATAGTGCTGATCACCTCAACATCTCTATTGCCATTCTGAAGGCGGTCGCTATATATCTTGTCATGAGTTTGGTCTTTGCATTTAATCTTAGTCACGCTTTGTTAGGGAATTTATTTATTTATGTATTTATTTATTTATTTTTATAAACCGCCCTTCTCCTGAGGGACTCGGGGCGGTGTACAGAGTAAGGTAGGTATACAGATTGAACAATAAAAAAACAATTGCACAGCAGGTGTCCAAATGAAATCAGAGACACTGACACAAACTTGTAGTTTTCTATAAGTAAATATATTTAACATTTATATTTACAGCAGACAAAATAGGAACACACGGACATCATGAGGTAAGTCACCAACAGCATTACAGAGCACACAGAAGAAAAAGGCGGGGAAAAAAAGGGAAGCTCCCCCTTTACACCCACAGCAACCAATCATAGCGCAGATTGCCTCATGCAGGAGCCAGCACTCTCCAACCAATCAGCTACCACTGTGTGTTCTAGCCCATTGTTCACAATGTTTCGGCTACTAAATTTAATGTCCTAACACACTTTTTCACAGCATTAACATTTCCAAACCCTTCCACACCTCCAGATTGGGTCTCCCCAAATATGACCCCAGTTTATTTGTAATGGATCCTATATCAGTCCAAGTACAAAACCTAACTCTAGTATGAAAGCTTCCATCCTGATGCATTTCAGACAGTCTCCAAGACCTGGCTGGTGTTCCTTGCCTTAGGCCAAGATGGCTAGAAACCCTTAATAGTTTGTTCGTATATGTGTTACGCTGTTGGCCAGATTTCCCGTCTGCTCTTTTATCCTGCTTGTTATATGGTGAGACTTCCAGAAGTAGTTTGGAGATGGACGGTTCTAGTCTTGATAGAACAGAATACAGTATTTGTAGCTCAGGGTTGAAGTGTGGGGTCCTTGGTGCCCTTTGAGCAGAGTGGTTTTCTTGCCGATGTTTCATTATCAAACGAGGCAACATCATCAAGGCACCCATGATTACAATCTATCCATCTTCTCCAAACCGGAAATGTATCTTTCTTGTGAATGATCCTTCAAGTAAGCAGAAATCTTAGCCATTTCTGCTAAATTTGACACTTCAAGCATCCATTCCTCTATAGTAGGCAAGCAGTCCTTCTTCCAATATTGCCCTACCAATAACCTTGCAGCTGTTATCAAATTTGAGGTCTTATAGCATTGAATATGGTAGAGGAATTAGTTAGTTAGTTCTTATGAGGAGTAGCAGGTATTCCTTATGAATACAGAATAACAGATTTGGAAGGGACCTTGGAGATCTTCTAGTCCAGGGGTGTCAAACTCAATTTCACTGAGGGCCGCATCAGCATTGCAGTTACCCTCAGGGGGCTGGGTGGGTATGGCCAGGGTGGGGGTGGCCTACTGGGTGGGCGTGGCTAGAGTGCATATGGCCTACTGGGTGGGCGTGGCCAGCTCTACATCGTTCGCATCAAGGGTGCCTATGGGGGCCTGGGCAGGAGTGGGACAGATCTGAGGGTCTCTGGCAGGAGGAGGGTCTCTGGGCCAGGGCCAAGGCAGTGGGGGCCGTTCCCTCACTGTTTCCAGATGGCTTTGCGGGCCGCATGAAACCACTTCGTGGGCCGGATCCGGCCCCCGGGCCTTGTGTTTGACATGTCTGTTCTAGTCCAACCCCCTGCTCAAGCAGGAGACCCTACATCCTTCTGGACAAATGGCTGTCCAATCTCTTCTTATAAACCTCCGGTGATAGAGCACCCACAGCTTCTGAAAGCAAGCTGTTCTACTGGTTAATTGTCTCACTGATAGGCAATTTCTCCTTCGTTCTGTGTTGGCTCTCTGTTTGATAAGCTTCCATCTGTTATTTCTTGTCCTATCCTCAGGTGCTTTGGAGAAAATAGGAAAATAGACACTATGAGAACGATGCTAATTATACAAAATCAAACTAATTTAGATTAGCTTTCATAATATTCTTTCTTTTTTCTTTTTTTTACTTTTGTTTAGTCTCCTTGTAATCTTCCAAATGTCACAGCTGCTTGATCAAATGAGCATGTTGCAAATGTTAAACATAAAAAAAACCCCACCAAGAATTAAAACACGATGAAGGTGAATATACGTATCCCAGGATAATGTTGTAGGATCCAATCTGGGTCGGTCACCGGGACAAAGCCTCTTGGTCCTGGTGAGTGACAAAGATTGGATCCTGCAGTATTAAAAGATTTCAGTTTAAGCTTAATGACAAAAAGTCTAGGCTAAAGTTTCCAATTGTAGATCCTTTCAGATGTTATAGACCAGGGGTCTTCAACAGTGGCGTAGCGTGGGGGGTGCAGGGGGGGCCGGCCGCACCGGGCGCAACATCTGGGGGGGCGCGCTCGACGGCGCCGGGATCCGGCAGGGCGGAGGCACTGGAGCCCCAGCCGGGAAGGGCCTGACGCCCCACGGCGCGCCACACACACACACACACACAAACACACAAACACACAGCTTGACTCCTCCTTCGGGTCGCTCCGCCTTCGCTCCGACCGCCGGCGCTGGACGGAAGCCTTCTCTCCCTCCCCCCCCGCAAAGGAGAAGGCGGCTTCTGAGCGTGCACAGAGCGCGGCCCTCCTGCAAGCCCGGGGCTCCGCTGCGGAGGCTCTCCCAAGGCGCTCCCGGGGTTGCCAAAGGCGGGGGGGGCACGGCGGGGCTTGAAAGAGGGTGGATTTCCCGCAGGGGGAGGATCGCTGCAGCGTCTCTCCGGGGGTCCCTGCTCTGGAACGAAAGCTGCGTCGGCAGGTTGCCGATCCAACCGTGCATGCAGACTTTTGGGGCGAGAGGACGTGGTCGGGTGCGTGTGCGTGTGTGTGTGTGTTTGTGGGCGTGCCCGTGCTGTCTCTGTTCTGCAAAAGGCGCTTTTTTAAAAAAAATAAATAAAAATAAAAATAAATCCTGTCCTGCTGGAATGCAGAAAAGCAGCCCTCGCCCCCCCCATTAAAAGCTTGAACTCTTCTTCTGCCTTCAATCTCAGTTTCTGTTTGGGGTGAGGTGCCAAAGAGAAGGAGGCGGCTTGGCTTGGATAAGCAGCGTCTGGGCAGAAAATAGGTCGGGCGCCGCAGCAAGTATGAATTCCTGGGGTTCAGCCTAAGCAAGCAAAGCTGCAGGGTGGGTTGGTTGGCTTTTCCGGCTTTGGAATAACCTTGGGAAGCTGAGGCATTGTAAGTTGGAAGTCATTGTTTGTCGCCTAACATGTTGGGTCAACCCCACGCCACATGCTAAGCCATAAACCGTGGTTGGTATCCAGGGTTTAGGACAAGATGGAGAAAACTAGCCAATTGTGGGATCATAAATCTTGATGAAGCCCATCATCGCTCCATGTGATGTATGCACTCAATCTACAAACGTAGTCCAAGCCTATTCACATCTGTTGTAAGGTCATTCTCTCGTGGGGTTTATCCTGACGTCCACTAAGAGTGGAACAAACATGCCCCATTAACCATTTTCAACGCCATGTCCTCTCTTTGTCTCATCCTAAATCACAGCTGAGGCACCTTAAAGTTGCCTTGTTTCAGTTTTAAACTAGCATTTTCCCTCTTCTCCAGAGACCCTTTTTTGCCTTGAACCTAACTCAGGGGTAGGCAACCTTGGCTCTTTTATGACTCATGGACTTCAACTCCCAGAATTCCTGAGCTAGTGGAAGAGACTCGAGTGCTAAAATCCACAGGTTAGGGGGCGCAAATTACTTGCCTTGCCCCGGGTGCTGACAACCCACGCTACGCCACTGGTCTTCAAACTTGGCCCTTTTATGACTTGTGGACTTCAACTCCCAGAATTCCTCAGCCAGCATGCTGGCTGAGGAATTCTGGGAGTTGAAGTCCACAAGTCATAAAAGGGCCAAGTTTGAAGACCCCTGTTATAGACTGATATTGATTATTGGCCATGCCTATGAGGTTGCTGCTTGAGACATAAAAAGGAAGTATTTACTCCAAGGTTGAGGTAAAGAACCGAGATGCATTTTCTTCTCTTTGGTTATCTTCACCTTGGACCATTTTGCTTTTCTCACCCTTGAAAATCTTGCCCTCATTTGCTCACACCTCCATGGAGTCCTGCTGGATCTGGTGATTCACAGGGTTTTAGCTGATGATGAGACAGTGCTAAATCTGGTGGGGGTGATGTCATGGCAAGCTTGTATACCAAAACAGATGTCTCACAACAGGACTGAAGATCGGCACAAGGTCAAAAGAAACAAAATAGAGACAAGGGAAATGACTTTGAAAAGCAGCTCCACTCTTAAGGAGACAAAAGGTGCTAAAATATTTCACTCCTTTGCTTGAATTTTCAGAGGTCTTCTTTTTTTTAGAGGTGGATGTTTCGCTTTTTGATTTATCCAAAAGTAAGGCAAAGTGTGGGAAACTTTTACTTTCACGACTTCTTTATGATCCTGTGTGTGTGTCATCAACTTTGGTATGTGTTGCACACACACACACACACACACACACACACACACACACATATATATATATATATATATATATATATATATATATATATATATATATATACACGCACATACATACATACATACATACACACACATACATATACATACATACACACACACACACACACACACACACATACATGTAAAGGTAAAAGTTCTCCGCACATGCGTGCTAGTCGTTTCCGACTCTAGGGGCCGGTGCTCATCTCTGTTTCAAAGCCGAAGAGCCAGCGCTTGTCCGAGGATGTCTCTGTGGTCATGTGGCCGGCATGACTAGATGCCAAAGGCGCACGGAACGCTGTTACCTTCCCACCGGAGTGGTCCCTATTTTTCTATTTGCATTTTTACGTGCTTTCGAACTGCTAGGTTGGCAGAAGCTGGGACGAGTAACAGGCGCTCACTCTGTTACACGGCACTCGGGATTCGACCAGCTACAGTATTTTTACATGTGATAACAGTAGAAAACCCCAGCCATCATGTCTGATGACTCTGTTTCAGAACAGGTCCGTTATCCAAAAACAAATAGCAATAGCACTTAGACTTACAGTATATACTACTTCACAGTGCTTTACAGCTCTCTCTAAGAGGTTTATAGAGTCAGCATATTCCCCCCTAACAATCTAGGTCCTCAATTTACTGACCTCAGAAGGATGGAAGGCTGAGTCAACCTTGAGCCGGTAACAATCGAACTGCCGAACTGCTGGCAGTTGGCAGTCAGCAGAATTAGCCTGCAATACTGCATTCGAACCACTGTGCCACCATGACAAGAAAGAGGTCCAAGGGAAGCTTGGTAGTGGGCTGTGGACTACAGGTTGGCACTACAGTATGGGTTTAAACATGACCTGTGCTAGATCAGATTCATTTTTTACCTTTTTCCACTGAAGATCCAGTCATCTCTTTTCCACAACATCTCCTGGATGTCCTCCTTAAACCTAGGAGAACATTGACATTGACCAAACAGAGACCACTCAAGAGAAATCACATCACGTACTCAGGCTGCCTTCTGACTCTTCCAGCAGAATATCAAATTCTTGCCTCTAAGCATCTTCTGAGATCTATTAGGAACCAATAGATGTTTATACGGATCAACTCAATGGGCCCATGTGCCCAGTGGAGGAAGTGGGCAGTGGCAAATCTCCTCTGAACGAGGAAGTGATTGAAGCATGATAAAGGACTCAACTTCTTTGAATTTTACCCAATCAACAAGTGAAAGTTGTAAGCAAGATAAGGGCCACATGGTTTTGGTGAGCTGATTGCAGTGGAATCAGAGAACTAATTAACACTTGGTCAGGAGGAAACATGGTAGGAGGGAAGTTGAACATTTTTGGGAGACAGAACTTATAGGAAGTACAAGTACGTAGAATCATGAAGCTGGAAGGAATCATGGAGGTCTTCTAGTCCAACTCCCTGCTCAAGGAAGAAGATCTTATATCATCCCAGTCAAATGGTTGTCCAGACTATTTTTGGAAACTTCCAGTGATGGAGCACTCACAACTGTGGGAGATGAGCTATTCTGTTGATTAATTGTTCTCACTGTCAGAAAATTTCTCCTTCCTTCAAGGTTGGAACTCTCTTTAACAAGCTTCCACCCACTACTTCTTGTCCTGCTCCCTGGTGCTTTGGACAATAAGTTGACCCACCTCTTCTAGAGACAGCCTCTGTCAGGACCCACCCCAATCCACATCTTAGGAAAATAAAGAACTCTTGGAGTCAGGTCTTGTCCAAAAGGAGTTTTTACTAGGACATAATCGGTTGTAGAATTACAAGACAGGATCTGGCATTGTGTTACACTTTGATACCTTATAAAGAGTTGCTGATTCAAACCCCTACCCTCAAGCCCATTTGGTCAGACCCACATCAATTTAACTTAGGTGTCAAACCCTTTCGTGGGAAAGAGGGATCTTCCCGTGCCTTCATGACTATTGCCTCCTTCCCTTTCAGATTCAAATGGAGATACAAACCAGATCTCCTTTTCCCTTCCCTCCCTTTGTTGTCCTCAGTTCAAAAGGTTTTCCCTGGTCTTTGACTGAATAAACATCTTCTCTTCTCCCCTCGGGAAAATGGAAGAATCCAGGGAGGGGTATAATATTGTAGACATACATTTATGAATGGGATATAAATGGATTCTGACAGCCCCTCAAGTACTGGAAGACAGTTAATGTGTCCCCTCTAATCCTTCTCTTTGATAGGTTAGATATACCTAGCTCCCTCAAATGTCCATCATAAAGTTTAGCCTACATATACTTTATCATCTTTTTTGCTCTTCTCTGCACGCTTTTCAGGGACTCAGCAACCTTTTTTGCAGTGTGATGACCAGATACATCTGGCCCAGAGGGGACAGGAGGCACCAAATTGTGACCCAAGAATCTCAGTTAAAAGAAACTAAAGGGAAGTGCTCCAAAACTTTGCACAAAAGTTGCAATCCAGCGAATCAAGGATTAGCCAGGATCATCTGGCTTCAGAATTAAGTTGGTGGGACCTCTTTTCTTCACAGAGACAAACTCAGAGTTGTGTTCCAGGATTTGTGTTCAGATACCTCTGTTTTCATGAATTCCAATTCCTTTATGAATTTATATTGGACAAGTGTCTCCTAATTATCTCAAGATATTTGCTTCTGACATAAGTGCTCAAAACGTATCAGAGCTAACTGAAGTCTTATATGTTATATGCCATCTCAGGCTGTTTGGGCCCAGATCCTACCCATCAGATCTGTGTCCCAGTCCGCTCGTGGAATTGTATGGGAACCTGATATTGGGACACTGTTTGGGTATGTGGGTTTTTTGTTTGTATCTTGTCTTTGGTTCTGGATAATTCCTGGCAGAGTGTGGTTGTGGGTTTGTGGGCTATTGCTGTTTGGATATTTATCAATGCTAAATGCCTTATTCCGTCCTATTGTAATTGGGTACTTGGCAATGCCAGCTACAAGAAGGTTACTCTTTCCCTTGTTTTTAATGAAATTGATTTCTAAATCATAAGATTGATGCTTTTCTTTTAATCTCCTTAAAAGGAAGAACAGGCTGCTGTTCTCTGGCTGCAGCTTACAAAGCTGCTATGATGCTGGCCATGATGCTGTGGAGCAGGGGTGTCAAACTCAATTTCACTGAGGGCTGAATCATCATTATGGTTGCCCTCAAAGGGTCAGTTGCTGTCCCCTTCTTTTCCTCAGGCTTGCCCCACATAACCCTCCCCTCTCCTATCCCCTTCTCTCCCTCAGGCTTGCCCCACAGGACCCTCTCCTCTCCTATCCCCTCTCTCCCTCAGTTCTTGCACCACAGATGCCTCCCCTCACCTATCCCCTTCTCTCCCTCAGGCAGACACCTCTCCTATGCTATCCCTTTCTATCCCTCAGGCTTGCCCTATAGGAGCCTCCCCTCTCCTGTCTCCTTCTCTCCCTCAGCCTTGCCCCATAGACACCTCCCCTCTCCTATCACCTTCTCTCCCTCAGGCTTACCCCACAAAAGCCTCTCCTATCCTATCCCCTTCTCTCCCTCAGGCTTGCCCCACAGACACCTTCCTTTTCCTATCCCCTTCTCTCCCTCAGGCTTGCCCCAGTGACACCTCTCCTTTCCTATCCCCTTCTCTCCCTCAGGCTTGCCCCACAGGAGCCTCCCCTCTCCTGTCCCCTTCTCTCCCTCAGGCTTGCCCCACAGGAGCCTCCCCTCTCCTTTCCCCTTCTCTCCCTCAGGCTTGCCCCACAGGAGCCCCCCTCTCCTATCCCCTTCTCTCCCTCAGGCTTGCCCCACAGACACCTTCCCTCACCTATCCCCTTCTCTCCCTCAGGCAGACACCTCTCCTATGCTATCCCTTTCTATCCCTCAGGCTTGCCCTATAGGAGCCTCCCCTCTCCTGTCTCCTTCTCTCCCTCAGCCTTGCCCCATAGACACCTCCCCTCTCCTATCACCTTCTCTCCCTCAGGCTTACCCCACAAAAGCCTCTCCTATCCTAACCCCTTCTCTCCCTCAGGCTTGCCCCACAGGAGCCTCCCCTCTCCTTTCCCCTTCTCTCCCTCAGGCTTGCCCCACAGGAGCCCCCCTCTCCTATCCCCTTCTCTCCCTCAGGCTTGCCCCACAGACACCTTCCCTCTCCTATCCCCTTCTCTCCCTCAGGCTCGCCCCACAGGAGCCTCCCCTCTCCTGTCCCCTTCTCTCCCTCAGGCTTGCCCCACAGGAGCCCCCCTCTCCTATTCCCTTCTTTCCCTCAGGCTTGCCCCAGGGACACCTCTCCTCTCCTCTCTATCGCTTTCTCTTGCCCCCTCACTCCTCCTCCTTCCCACCAAACCCCCTTCTTTTAATATCCTCTCCTCTCCTCCCCCATGTGTCTGCTCACTGCCCAGCTGGCATTTTCACACAGCACTCATCAGCTGGAGCTGCATGCACTGGTTCTGGCATCCCCTGCCAAATCCCGGCAGCCCCACAGCTCCAGCTGACTCTTCCCCCAAAGAGTGCTTGTGGCTGCCGGCCACCCCCACGCCGCCAGAAGCCCCCATCAGCTGGAGCCACGTGCGCCGATCTCGGGGCCTCTGCAGAGCCCCAGCAACACCACAGCTCCAGCTGACTCTCCCCCAGGCCTCTCTGGCACTGCCATGACGTAGGCTCACCCACATACTCAATCACCACCTCCTATTAGTCTGCTTGCGGGCCAGATCTAAACACATCACAGGCCGGATCTGGCCCGCAGGCCTTGAGTTTGACAGGTCTGCTGAAGAGATTGTTTTCATTTATTGTTATCGCTAGGATCACCATCACTATTATGTTCCTCACCATTGTTATGCCCAGGTTACAGATGAGTAAACTGCACATGCTGTGAAAACTCCATCTACATTGGAGGAGGAAGCTGGTCATGATAGTCCCTTCTTCTAGAAACGTGGTTGGTGGGAGCAGAAATACTACATAGCCCATAGCCAGAAAATGTACCATACATCCAGGAAGAGGGAGATGGGGATTGGTGCAGCTAGAAGGGTGGAGAACCTTCCCATCATACACTACCATGTGCTGTTCTGGCTGACCTCTACAAAACTGTATTTTAAGCCCTTTCTGGGTCCACAATAAGGTCTTCCTTACATGTTGATGTTGTGGGAGATACCAAGATATCAAGAGATAAGCAGCATGTATCCACATCATAGTTCAGATGAATTAAAACAGTGTTTTCCAACCAAGGTCACTTCTACTTGTGTGGACTTCAAATCCCCAAATTCCTCAGCTGGCATGGCATTGATGAGAATTCTGGGAGTTGAAGTTCCCATGCCTGGAAGTTCCCATGGTTGGGAAACACTATTTTAGAAGCAGAGATTAGGGATTAAAGCATCGGTGAGGGATGCTTTAAACTGCATTCCTGAAAAGGATGGAAATAAATAGCCTTAGTGGTTCTGTAATGAAATGAAGTCCCAATCAACCTGGGGCACTGATGATGTTACCTAGTCTGGTAACAAAATGTCAGCAAGCAACCAATCAAGTTCAGAGAGCACCAAGGAGTCCACAACCTGCATTTGTATGAAGACATCCTTGGTGCATCACCTGATATTAAAAATGAGATATTTTGCAGCTGGGATGCTCTGGAACTACTCATATATGGATCAAGGTTTTTGTATTGACCTAAAGAGCTGTTCTTTCATTTTGTAGCTGTCTGTCTATCTGCCTTTTCAGCCTGTGTTCAAGAGATGACTTTGTTCTGTACCAGCCTGCTACCAGCCCTGCAGAAAAGGCAGGGACAACCCCTTTTACAAGAAGGCAAGAGGCTGGAATTACGCCTGCCAAATTTATTGCTACAAAAACAAATAGAACAAAACACAAACCAAGAAACAGGAGCTTTTCAAGCGGTTGCCTTCAGCAAACCAGCCCTCCCACGCATTCCCCCTTAAGTACAGTTCAGGGCGTGGCTTCTCTCTGCCTCCTTCCGAGGAGCCCCATTGCCTTCCTCTGTTTACTCCTGATTGACTGCCTCCTGCGTCGGGCATCCTTGAACAGGGCCAGCTGTGGGTCATCTTCATCCACGCTGTCAGGCTCACACAGCTGGGTCTGCGTCGTGACCAGGTGAGAGGGGCCTGGCTGAGGGCTCTCATCAAGCTGTCCAACCCGCTCAGCAAGCTCTTCAACACCCCCCTCCTCCTCCTCCTCCTCTGAGTCGTCCGACCCAACTGCCGAACCCACAGGCTGACCCTGAATCACAACAGACTTGTCTTCTGATATAATGTTTAGGAGGTTTGACGGATGGGCAAAGAGGGAGAGAGAAATGCCGTTAGAATGTGTTAGTATGAGCCATCAGGTCAGGCATGAGGTGAACTCTGTAGGCACCAGTCTAGCAACCTAGAATAGAATAGAGCTGGAAGGGACCTTGGAGGTCTTCTAGTCCATCCCCCTCCTCAAGCAGGAGTACCTATGCCATCTCAGACAAGTGACTGTCTAGCCTCTTCTTAAAAATCTCCAGTGATGGAGCGCCCACGATTTCTGGAGGCAAGCTGTTCCACTGGTTGATTGTCCTCACTGTCAGGAAGTTTCTCCTTAATTCCGGATTGCTTGTCTCCTGGATCAGCTTCCAACCATTGCTTCTTGTCCTTCCCTTTGATGCTCTGGTGAACAACCTGGCCCCCTCTGCCTTGTAGCAGACCCTCAGATACCGGAAGACTGCTATCATGTCTCCCCTGTTTCTTCTTTTCTTTAGACTAGCCAAACCTAAGTCCCGCAGCCGTTCTTTGTATATTTTAGTCTCCAAGTCTTGGATCATCTTAGTTGCTCTTCTCTGAATTTTTTCCAAAGTCTCAACAACTTTTTTTGTAGTATGGTGACCAAAACTGGCTGCGGTATTCCAGGAGTGGTCTTACTAGGGTTTTATCAAGCGGTACTAATACTTCGTGTGATCTTGATTCTATGCCTCAGTTTATACAAGCCAGGATTGTACTAGCTTTTTTGGCTGCCACTGCATACTGCTGGCTCATATTCAAGTGATCATCCACTAGGACTCCAAGGTCCATCTCTTGTAGACCACAAGAGAAAAATGACCATTCTTGGAGCTGCAAGGCCACTGAGAGACAGAGACAAGGGAAGAAAAAGAGCATAAGGAAAAGCTGCAAAACCTAGCAAGCTTGCAAACCAGGCCAAGTCCATTGCATGTAGCAGCCCAGGCAGTCATGTGACTGTAGGATGCTAGAAATGGCTGTAAATATGGGCCAGTTGTCAAGTGCCCAAAATCATGTGTCTGCAGGATAATGGTGGTGGCCATCGGAACTTCGGAACTGGGCCATAAGTATCCCCAGGGAGCTCCATTGTAACTTTGAATGGTGGCTAAGTGAGCAGTCATAAGTTGAGAGTACCTGTATGCTGAACCACAAAGATAAAGACTGTTGAGTTCAGCTCAACTCCAGGTGATTTCAAAACTCAGCTACCAAGTCTGTGTAGTTTTCTGGGCCATAACATGGAAGTCATTAATTCTTACCTTCTTTTTGAGATGTTGACTTCCTAGTCTGGCCTACCACTCAGAGATTTCCCAGTAGCCTGTCGTTTGAGTATAACGAAGCCTGAGTGTTTGCTTTTTCAAAATCACCATCCTTGGCTAGATGTTGCTCTACTAACTTGTCAACTCCATTCAGATCTTACCTGGCATGTTATGCGAATCCAGCCTCACATTCCTTCCTGATTTTCAGACTCCTGTGAATTCCTTTCATGGTTGCTGGGCTATATCAGGGCTGACTTAGATGAGACAAGACAAGATGCAAGATATTGAATATATAATCCTGACCTCATTAGCTTCCGCTGTCATCAACCCTTCAGATATTTATTTGGGGGAAAAAGGCACCCGGTGCTCGGTCCAATTTGCCCCTTGTTGGATATGTGCCTCGAAGTGTATTCTTAATGATGTCCTTAATCACATCAGTTCTACTTACATCTTTCTCAGAGTTGGCATGGCCACACATGCCAACATGGTAGATGGAGGCATCTTATAGACAAATATGCATGCTGATGTCAAGGTAGATGACCTCATGCCACTTCAATTTTTTTCATTCTGTAGATGAAGCAGTGTTCAACTCCTCTCCACAGATCCAAAATGCATGGATTGCTTGTTTTTCAATGATTTTACTTTATTTACATCTCAAATTGACCAAACCCCAAGGCATTATTTAAAAGTAGAAGAAAATCAAACCTGAAGCAACTCGTAATGAAAAGGAGGAACCAACTGGTTTTTTTTAAAGCCATAACTACAGTATCCACTAGAATAGCTACTATACTAGTATAGTTATGTAGCTGTAGCATCCTGCTTTAGTCACCACATTATGTAAAAAGATGTTAAGACTTTGGAAAGAGTGCAGACAACAGCAACTAAGATGATTAAAGGCTGGAGACGAAAACCTATGGAAGAACGCTTGCAGGAACTGGGTATGGCCAGTCTACAGAAAAGAAGGACTAGGGGTGACATGATAGCAGTATTCCAGTATTTGAGGGGTTGCCACAAATAAAAGAGGGTCAACCTATTTTCCAAAACATAAGAAGGCGAGACCAGAAATAATGGATGGAAACTAACCAAGGAGAGAAGCAACCTGGAATTAAGGAGAAATTTCCTGACAGTGAGAAAAATTAACCAGTGGAAGGGCTTGCCTTCAGAAGATGTGGGTGCTCTATTACTGGAGGCTTTTAAGAAGAGATTGGACGCCACTTGTCTGAAATGCTTTGGAGTCTCCTGCTTGAGCAGTGAGTTGGACTAGAAGTCCTCCAAGGTCCCTTTCAACTCTATTGTTCTATATTCTACTGCTAAAAACTACGGAGTCCTTGGTGCTCTCTGAACTTGGCTGTTTTCTTGAAGACATTTCATTACCTAAGTAGGTAACATCATCAGTGCATCATTACCTAGTTGGGTAATGAAACCTCTGCAAAAAAACCCAACCAAGCTCAGAGAGGACCAAGGACCTCACAATTCAACGCTGAGCTACAAATATTTTCCCCTACTACTAAAAACCCAGCATTGTTTTTAGCGGTTGTCCATGCTGAGTTGGTTGATTGCTCAACTGATTCATTTTAGCAGGCTTCTGGGCTGCTCCATCTGTCAACTGACTTTGAATGGAAGTGCGTATGTTGTGGCCATTGTCTCCTTCTCTTTGAGTGACTCTTTCAACCTTGCCTCTTTGCTGTCATCTGCTTGATTTTCTGACGAGCATTGAATTATGTCAACGAGATTTTCGTATAACCTCATTGTGGCAGGGTGGGGTGAGGATAACTTTTCATGATGCAGCAGCAGCCATGCTTCTTCTGGTCTTGGAGAAACCTTCTGCTCTTCTGAATAAA
Source organism: Vipera ursinii (assembly GCF_947247035.1). Taxonomy (NCBI): domain Eukaryota; kingdom Metazoa; phylum Chordata; class Lepidosauria; order Squamata; family Viperidae; genus Vipera; species Vipera ursinii. The sequence goes on along the minus strand of NC_139516.1, from coordinate 207,594,680 downwards.
GAGACAGACAAAAGTGATGGACTTTATGAAAGAAAAGCCACTGGATTCTGATGCTTATTTCAGAACGACAGAATTAGAAGGGACCTTGGAGGTCTTCTAGTCCAACTCCCCCCCCCCCCCCAGGATGATGAAGGGAGGCTCAACTGAAGTTCAGTGTGTTCATTTTCATCTGTTAGTACAATTCACTGGCTAGCATCAAGGAAAGTTTGGCTGCCTTTATAATTCTAATTAGTTCAATTTTACTTTAGAGCTTACAGAACACACTTGCGTTTAGCTCATATCATGCACTTTGTAGACTTCCAAGTGGAAAAATTGTTTCTACCGCAGGGATTTTTAAGCAAGCTATTTATAGCTTTGTTTAAAGGGACATTCAGAATTTGTAACTGGTGGTGCCTTATTGTCCTAAAGATAAAAATGTTCTTGAGTTCGCTTTGATCCTTAATGAATGCCTGAAGACAACGGCACAGTTTTCTTTTTCTTTTTTATTAAAGAGTTTTACAAAAACAAAATTTTACAATATATCCCCAAATCCCTCCCACCCCAAACCCACCCACTTCCCCCCCACTTCCCAGAGCTAAATACAGGATTATAGTTACAATAATCATATTCTAAATAAAAATTATGCATAATATACAATTAACCAAATTTATAATGTGCTTTAACTCCCCTTTAACATAACTACAAACAAAGTACCAATAACAATATCCCACTAAAATCTACTCATAAGCTAAATGGAACTTTTTAGTCCCATATTTGTTCTGAATATAATTTATCCATCTCCTCCAAACTGAAATATATCTTTCCTGTGAATGATCTTTCAAATAAGCAGAAATCTTAGACATTTCTGCAAGATTCGAAACTTTAAACACCCATTCTTCTATAGTGGGCAAACTATCCTTCTTCCAATATTGTCCCACCAGTAACCGTGCTGCTGTTATCATGTTCAACATCAAGTTAGTTTCTTTAACAGCACAATCTACAACAATACCCAATAAAAACAATTGCGACAACGGCACACTTTTCTTGATGGCAATAAAGAAATTATTTGTTATTCTCTTTTTTTCCTGGGGTACGTTTTGTCTCTTCTCACCGTAGACTGCAGCCCTAATATTTCCAAACAGATCTGATCTTGGCTTCTCATCATGGAGAAGTCAGGCCAGCTGTTGGCATCTCCCACAGTCTCCTCTCTGGTAGTAAGTTTTACAATTAATTTTTGTTTCAGACTCGTAAAATGTGAAAAACTGGAACTTGGTGATCATCCAATCTCCCTTGCCGTTCAGTGAAAAAATGGAAACGATGTTTGATTCATTTGCTGTAAATTGCCTACTGCTTCATGCATACCCTTGCAGAAAAGCATCCAGTCAATAATAGTAATAGCACTTAGACTTATATACCACTTCTCAGTGCTTTACAGCCCTCTCCAAGGAGCTTATAGAGTCAGCATATTGCCCCCATCCCCAACAACCTGAGTCCTCATTTTACCGACCTTGGAAGGATGGACGGCTGAGTCATCCTTACCAGCTTGAGCCAGTAAGACTTGAACTGCTGGCAGCCGGCAGTCAGCAGAAGTAGCCTGCAGTGCTGCATTCTAACCACTGCACCACCACGGCTCTATTGGAGAAAAGCTATCTCTCTGGTCACTAAAATGTTGAAGATAACCCAAGAGCACATAATACGTAAAAAAAAAATCATACGAATTTTACAAAAGAAATATATATTCCGAATTGCATTTCCTTTGTCCTGAAATTCACTTTTATACAAGATTTGGTGGAAATCAGCTGAGCTATTTTGATAAAAAGAGAAAATCTGGGGGTGGGAAGGGTGGGTGGGACACTCAATGTTTGCATGCCTACCAGAGGCTGCTTCTTGGAGAACTTTTTCAAGGAAGCTCTTTGGTTTGAGTCAAAAATATTTTTTGCATTGCATTGAGCAAAGCAAATCATATTTGATTATAATTTCTGGAAAAAAAATAATTATGTTGTAAACTGCCCAGATTTGTTGGACACAAGATGCGCAGCAAATAAAACTTCAATTACCATAACAAAGCCTCCATTGGCATGTGGAAAGTGCTAACTGATTATCAGAGAAGACCAACAAAGGGGGCTGGAGGCTAAAACGTACGATGAATGGTTTCAGGAACTGTGTATGTCTCGTCTAGGGGCAAGCAACCTTGGCTCTTTTATGACTCGTGGACTTCAACTCCCAGAATTCTTGAGCCAGCTATGCTGAGGGGAAAGGGAGAGGTTTCCAAGCTGAGCCATGGCTGGCTCAGGAATTCTGGGAGTTGAAGTCCACGAGTCATAAAAGAGCCAAGGTTGCCTACCCCTGGTCTAGTCTAATGAAGAGAAGATTGGGGTGATATGATAGCAGTCTTACAATATTTGGGAGGCTGTCTCAGAGAGGCTCAACAGATTTTCCAAGGCACCAGAAGGCAGGACAAGAAGCAACGGATGGAAACTTATCAAGGAGAGTTCCAACCTAGAATTAAGGAGAAATTTCCTGAAAGTGAGAACAATTAATCAGTCGAATGGCATACCTCCAGAAACTATGGGTGCTCCATTACTGCAGGTTTTTTAGAAGAGATTGGACAGCCATATGTTCAGAATTGTATAGGGCAGCGGTCCTCAACTTTTCCGGCTCTGCAGATCAGCAAAAGCGGCAATGGTGGTAGTGGCAGGGATGGCTTCGCACACACGCATGCTGCTTGCACACTTTTGCACACATGCACATACTGTACATATACATATGCTACACACACACACACATAAAAAGAGTCTTGAGAGTTAACTAGGTTGATACTATATGGCAGACATGTTAAATTCACAATGTCACGTGACGTCACGCAACGTATCGGGATGATTTTGCCATTGCCACCAATGGGGTGGGCGTGGCTTCCACATGACGCATCCGGCCCGTGGGCTGGCAGTTTGACATCCCTGCTATATGGTATAAACCTATTACAGAATCTGGTTCTTCTGCTTTGGATACTGAGAAGCCCCCTCTTAGAAGATAGCAAAGAAAACCGGTCATGGAGAGGATGTGTAGAGTCTGACAATACTACAGACCCTGATCAAGCATCGCTTACATGCCATGTCCTGGATAGAAGGAAGTGAACTTCCAATGATCTTTTCTGCTGTCCTCACCACTCTCTGCACTGCCTTTCTGTGTGAAACTGTAATACCTCCAAACCACACAGTAGTACAATACGATGATGCTTTCAATTGTCCCTCTGTAGAAAGTGGTCAGGGCAGGGGAAGGAAGATGTGCTCTTCTCATACGATGCAGAAAATGCAGACGCGGCTGTGCCCCCTTCATCAGTATCTCACTGTGGAGTGACCAAGCCAGCCTACTCATCAACTGCACACCTAGGAACTTGATACTACATACTAGCCACCTCCAGAGTTGCATTGTTAATACTTGGTGGATATCTTTAAATCTCGTTTTTGCCAAACTTCTTAGGAACAAAAGCCACAATGCTGTCGAAAGAGTTGAAATGTTTGGATTGATTTGCTCTCCACCGGATCAGATCATCACTCTGTCTGGCTCAGTGGTGCCTAACAACTGACAGAAACAACCAAGTCAATGGGGGAAGCTGGGTTCATTTAACAACCGCAGTAATTCACTTAACAGCCATGGCACAAAGGATGTAAAATTGGCCGTCTCATTTAGCAACCACCTTGCTTAGCAATGGAAATTCTGGTTTCAGTTGTGGTCGTGAATTCAGGGCTACCTGCATAGATTTTCAAAAAGCTTTTTTTAAAAAATAAATAAATAAATGATTTATGTTCCTGAGCTGTGGTTTGCCCTTGGTCTTCAAATGTGGCAATAGAGAACCACAGTCCATAAAGTGGCGAGAACAGGAAGGGGAAATGAAATGGTTTTCATTTGCATGCAAATTACATTATAATTGCATTAAATATAGGTAATTGAATTAATCTCCATCCAGGTTTTCAATCATTCCCCCCCCGATGTCACATTAACATTTATAATTTAATAACCACATTTGGAGGACCCTCGAGGTTGTATATTAGGCGCTGGGGACTGCCTGTTCCTTTGACTTTTCCAAAGAGGGAATTTTTGATTTAAATTACCCACGGTCTTCTTCAGCAGCAGAAAAATGGCAAAATATATATTTTGAGAAGAATGTGTGCTCTTGTTAACTAAATCTAGATAAACTGGGACAGTGCACTTGGAATTGTAATAACTTGATCGTATTCTTTAGATAGGGCTGCATTTCAAGGGTTGTTCTTGTCTTAGTACAAAAGAATGTCATTATAATGGTCCACTGCAGAGTCAGCCAGATGTTTACAGTGGATTTGGCCTCTTTGTCCACCTATCGAGGTCCTTCCCAGGGATCTGGGATAGGCAGATGTTGATATTTGATGGTGTTAAAGTTACTGTCGCAGGATGCATGCTGTTCCAAGCAAAACCTTCTTTTCCCATTGACTGATGGGGATTTTCTCAGCGCTGATGGTGTTCAGGTTCTCCAGATGTTTGGGGATTGCCCCCAATGCATCTATCACAATTGGTACTATCTTTGCTCGTTCTCCTTCTATCTGCAGATCTTTGTACTGCTTTTTGGATTTTTCTCTTCCATTCTGCTATCTCCAGGTTACTGCTGTGTCCACTATCCAGCCTTTTTTATTCTTATCGACAATTGTTAAGTCTGGGGTGTCATATTGGCAGGTGATTCTTCTTCTCCTTATCAATAATAGCATTTTCCCAGAAGTGCAGCATCTACTTTTTTTTTAGATCAATTGAAAAAAAAAGTGTTTTTAATGATAATTTAAGGCCGTTAATTATGAACTTTACGATGGTTAATGAAATATCATTAACGACAGTAATTGAAATGTATATGCCACATGACTCCCAGTGACTCTAATTCTGGATTGCAGGGATGAAAAAAGAATATTAAGCATTTTTCTGATGTGGAATCATTGCAGGCGGCACATGGGTCCCAAACGTTCTCTCTAAAAATGCTCCATATAGGAAATTAATTCGGGTAGATTTGATGTGGTTGAAGCAAACCCTGGGAAACTGTGCCTGGAGTAAATGATGATTGGCAAATGGTTCATTTCCAGGTAATAAGGAATCTTGCTCCTTTGAAAAAGTCCTTAGACAATCAATTCAAGGCTGGAGAACTTCCCATGGCCAGGATGACAGCTGCTGTTTGGAGTCCACATTTTTCCAGTTTCTACAATGCACATATACAGTATGGTACCTGGCAGTAGCCACAATGGCATCACCTATATAGGTAGACAATGGCAATAGAGAACAACATTTCCATCACTAAGTGATGTGATCGTAAAGTGAGGGTATGCAAGGGGTGAGGGATCCTTGGTGCTGTCCCAAAGGTGCTTTTTCCAACTTGTTTTTTTTTCTTTGAAAACCTTTTGCTTCTCCTCCAAGAAGCTTCTTCAACTCTTCTTGTATGAGAAGAGAAATGTTTTTACAGAGAGTACCAAGAAAGACCAGTTGCCTTTTTTTTTTGTAAAGAACCTTGGGGACAGCTGTGAGCTGGATGATTGAGAACAGGGGTCTTCAACCTTGGTCCTTTTAAGACTCGTGGACTTCAACTCCCAGAATTCCTCAGCCAGGCCCGCTGGCTGAGGAATTCTGGGAGTTGAAGTCCATGAGTCATAAAAGGGCCAAGTCTGAAGACCCCTGTTTGAGGATCTCCATAGACAGGTCTACTCCTGTGTTCATAGTACTGAACCTCAAGGTGATGTGCTAAAGCTGAACGGTGGAATTTGGAACCCCACCAATTAATCAGAATTGAAGAAGCTTCTTGGATGAGAAGCAAAAGGTTTTCAAGACAACTCCCCCCCCCAAAAAAAACGAAAGTCAGTTGACTTCTGGAAAAAACACTTTTGGGATAAGAGAGTAAACCATCTCCCTCTCTCTTGTCTCAAACATTGTGATCTTTCCTCTTATCTTGAGGGCTCCAGTCCTTTCATCCTTCTGCCCCCTCCCCCAGTTGCAACCCTCCCTCTTCCATCACTTATCCATGTTGTCCTTTTGCTTCTCCAGGTTATGGCCACGCTGCCCCTGGGACGAATGCAGGGAAGGCCTTCTGCATGTGCTACGCTGCGCTGGGCATCCCGCTCACCCTTGTCATGTTCCAGAGCCTCGGCGAACGCATGAACACCTTTGTCAAGTACCTCTTGCAACGGATGAAGAAGTGTTGCCGGATGAGAAGCACCGAGGTCTCCATGGAGAACATGGTGGCCGTCGGCTTCTTCTCCTGCATCGGCACCCTTTGCATCGGAGCAGCTGCCTTCTCTCATTGTGAAGAGTGGACCTTCTTTCAGGCCTTCTACTACTGTTTTATCACATTGACTACAATCGGGTTCGGAGACTACGTGGCCCTCCAGACGAAAGGAGCCCTTCAGAGGAAGCCGCTCTACGTGGCCTTTAGCTTTATGTACATCCTGGTGGGGTTAACTGTCATCGGGGCTTTTCTCAATCTGGTTGTTCTCAGGTTGTTCATGAACATCGAGGAAGAGAGACGGGAGGCCGAGGAGAGGGCCTCCCATTCGGGGAACCGGAGTAGCATGGTGGTCCACATTCAAGAAGACTCTCAACATGTCCGTCCGCGGTACAAGGCCGAGGTGACGGATCTTCAGTCTGATTGTTCCTGCATGTGTTACAGGTCCCACGAATACACCAGCCGGGTGGTTTCCCACCAAAATTCCTTCAGCTCCAAACTGAACCTCCAGTACTTTCACTCCATCTCCTACAAGATTGAGGAGATCTCACCAAGCACATTAAAAAACAGCCTGTTCCCGTCTCCCATCAGTTCCATCTCCCCTGGATTGCACAGCTTTACGGACCATCACAGGCTGATGAGACGACGGAAATCTATTTGAAGGCATTTTCTTTGCAGGGTTTGGGGTTGGGTGGGCGGGCGGGTGTTTGTTTCCTAAGATTATTATTTTTTAAAGCAAGCAAGCAAGCAAACAAAAAACAAAAACAATTCCTCGAGTGAACCAGAGTGAGGCTAACATAAATCCAGGAGGGACAAAAAAAAAAGGTATTCAAGGGAAGGACACCAATCACTCCCTCGAAACTCAGCTCTGGCGCACGAAGCAGACTTATTTTCCAGCAAAAATAATGCCTTACAATTTCCCTTCCCTCTGCGATCCGAGATCTGAGGTGACGGGAATTGGGTATTTAAATTCCAAAGTTACGCACCTGTGAGCTTTTTTCTGCCCTTTGGCACTCTTTAACCTAAAAACAAAACAAAACGAAAAAAAACAACCACAAAACGAAAACCTCTTTCTTCTCCTTCCTAAGCAGGTTGTGATGTGTGTGAACTAGGGTGTGTATGCGAGTGTTGAGTGTGTGGGTACGGGTGCACACGCACAATTCCACTGCTAGTGCCATGCGACTAACAAAAGTATCTTATCGAAGCATCAGGTATATCGTTTTGATTTTTCTATCGATTCTTCCTCTGGAGAAATTACGTTCTGGCCTGCTTTCTTTGTTCCAAAAAGGGAGGGAGGGGGCGGGGGGGGAGGGAGAAATGAAGAAAAAAAAAAGCGGAGGCGATAGGAAAGAGCTGCAGTTTTCCAGTTTCTTTCTTCGTTTTTTTTTTTGCTCAGTCAAGCATGCCACTGTAAATGGTCAATCCTACCAAGCGGACCCTTCTAAGTTTTCTCTGTTTCTAAAGGCTAGATTTTATTAAGATTGTATTCACTTTTTTATTTGTCTTTAAGAACAAGGCAAGAAAGGAATTTTACTTTTGCTTGCCAGGTCAAATCCTTTCTGGAAAATGTGTGTGTATATATATATATATATATATATACACACACACACATATACACACACACATATATGTGTGTGTGTGTGTGTGTGTGTGTGCATGCGTAAATTTTTTAGATTGCTAACAAAGAATTAAAGGGAGACTGATATGCATTTCAAACTTATTTGTTTTCATCAGTCAGCCACACCCTTCTGAGATTCGAAGCTACATGAAGAAGGGTATGGCTGACTGATGAAAACAAATAAGTTTGAAATGCATATCAGTCTCCCTTTAATTCTTTGTTAGCAATCTAAAAAAATTTACACAAATATGAGCTGTCACTGTTGTGACTACTGCCTGTGGATGGCCTTCGGTTAGGCCGAAAAAGGAAATAAAGATTTGTCCCATGTTTGGGGCCTAGCAAGGTAATCTAAATAGTTAACAAGCATTTAATTGCTTCTCAGCTAACAAAGTGAGATAGAGCTTGTTGCCTAGAGGTTAAAACAACTGCAATCAGCCCGGGTTCGAATCTCAGAAGGGTATGGCTGACTGATGAAAACAAATAAGTTTGAAATGCATATCAGTCTCCCTTTAATTCTTTGTTAGCAATCTAAAATTTACACAAATATGAGCTGTCACTGTTGTGACTACTGCCTGTCGATATAAAAATACAAGCATGCATTTTGTAAAAAAACAGATATGCATTATGAACATACACAAGGAAAACAAGGTTGGAACCGATGCTCGGAAGCAGAGTATGGATTTTAAATGATTTTTCTTTAACTTTCCGTTGGTCTTTCAAATATCCACCAGGCCTTGTAGAGCTCTTTGTTGTGTAAATGTGGGTGCGATTTAAGGAACGGTCAGAATGAATGGATGTTTTATCTATCTATCTATTTATTTATTTAAAAGGTCTTATTTATTTCACTTTTGTGTTTTTTTTAACGTCAGGTTCGGTGTTAATTTTCCTTTTGTGTGAGTTGTCATGAGTTTGCCTGGCAGGGTGTTTGCGTGTTTTGTTGGTGTACAGTTGTAACCTGCATGCACAGGAATTATATCTGGGAATGCTTGAACAAGTATGGTACATGGAGGTGGATGAATATTTTTATTTTCTCAAAAAGAAGACAGGGTATCCCATGTTTTGAATAAAAATAGAAATGGATATTAATGCTAATACTAGTGTGTGTGGGGGAAACGATGGTTGGTCTGAGGAAGGATCCCCCAAAGCTTTGTGCTTTGACTTGCTGAGGATATGATGTAGGCCAAGCTTCCTTCCTTCCTTCCTTCCTTCCTTCCTTCCTTCCTTCCTTCCTTCCTTCCTTCCTTCCTTCCTTCCAGCCACAAACTAGTTTAAGAAGGATTTCTCTATGCTAGCTCCTCATAAATCATAGTTCTGGGAATGTGAAGTCCTAATTAGTCTCCCTGAGGCCTGATTACCCAAATACTTACAAATCAGAGCTATGGCAGTGTTGAAAGAAAAATCTTCATCAGGGTCCAGTCCAAGTTGGGAATTAACAAAATGGAGACTGCTTTAGAAAGAAGGTTGTAGTTTGTTGAAGAGCAGAGCCAGACAGAAATGTAGCTCTGGTAAAGCTGACCACATGGAGCAGAGAGTGGCGGGTTTTTATACTTTCTTGGGCTTTTGTGTTTGGAGTTGTTCCCGAGGCATGAACTTTGACCTGAGATTCAGTGTGCCTTTCTGGTATTGGTGGGTTAATCCTATTATGTCCTAAAGGTCATGTCTTTAGATTTTGGGTGGGGTATGTAGATTTTAGGGGTCTTTGTCTTTCTAATCTCATCAGCTCCAAGCTTCCAGACCCCAACTTTTCTGAATAGGATTATCAAATCTACATTTCTACATATCTGGCCTCTGCCTGGGGCTATTAAGAAAACTGGGCCTGCTTTTCTGCCTTTTAAGACCCTTTGGGGAAATATAATATTCTTCCTTTTAATATCCCCCCAAAATATTTCTTTCTCTAGGAGGATGGGTGGGTGCTGACTTCCAAAAGCAGGATGTCCTGACTTCAGAGTAAATGTACCCATAAAATTGAGTGGCGTAGAAATTTAGGAGATGCGTGCGAAAGACTAGTTCTTACTTATAGATATTCAGAAAATACGTTCTACCGTCTGATCCTCAGGTTCTCTGTTCACGCAGTCGCCTTGCTCCATAGCTACATGAAGAGTAGCATGTTCTGAGGTGTTTACTAGCTAAGCTGTTTCCCTTACTTCTCATTTACCAGCAACTGATTGAAAATCTCTGCAAATAACATTTTCCTACAAAGATTAGGTTTTCAAAGGAGGGGATCTTTTGGGCCAATTCACCCCCTCCCCCAAAAAAGAATTTCATATAGAAATGTGTTTCCTTCTGAAAATTTTCCTTCTTGGATTTTGAGCATGCAAAACATCTATTTTGCTATTCAGTTACTCTGTGGTTTTCCCCCCCCCAGATGATGCTTCCCCCCCCCCTCTGCTGTGGTGCTTTTTCTCTATCATAAATTGAAGGTTGACTTTTCAAGAATCTAATCCCAGTTTTGATTATCCACTTAATTTGGATAATTAAGGGTGGGGGAAAGCAGTTATATGGTTTATAAGATTAAATAAGAGATTATTGAAGAAAAAAATGCCGCCATGTTCCACCTGCAGGTAGTCCTCGACTTATGACAACTGAGCCCAAAACTTATGTTGCTAAGCGAGACGCTTTACGACTTTTCTTGCCACAGTTCTTAAGTGAGTCACTGCAGGGGTTAAGTTAGTGACACAGCAGTTAGGTAAGCCTGGCTTCCACGTGGACTTGGCTTGTCAGAAGATCCCAAAAGGGATCACATAATAGATACAGCAACGGCAGTGGTGGGATTGAAATAGGTGAACAACCGGTTCTCTGTGTGGATGCCACTTCCGGAAGTCCGTTCTGGCCCCGGGCAAGAAAAAAATTAGCTACTGGTTCTGCCAAAGTGGTGCGAACCGGCTGAATCCCACCACAGAAAGAAGGAAGGAAGGAAGGAAGGAAGGAAGGAAGGAAGGAAGGAAGGGAAGAAGGAAGGAAGGAAGGAAGGAAGGAAGGTGGATGGAAGTGGGGAAAAGGAAAGAAGGAAAACAAATAGGAGGGAAAAAGAAGGAAGGAAGGAAGGAAGGAAGGAAGGAAGGAAGGAAGGAAGGAAGGAAGGAAGGAAAGAAAGAGTAGTGGGATTGAAATATGTGAACAACCAGTTCTCTGTGTGGATTTCACTTCCGGAAGTCCGTTCTGGCCCCGGGCAAGAAAAAAATTAGCTACCGGTTCTGCCAAAGTGGTGCAAACCAGCTGAATCCCACCACAGGAAGGGAGAAAAGAAGGAAGGAAGGAAGGAAGGAAGGAAGGAAGGAAGGAAGGAAGGGAAGACAGGTGGATGGAAGGGGGAAAAGAAGGAAGGAAGAAAGACAAATGGAAGGGGAAAAGAAGGAAGGAAGGAAGGAAGGAAGGAAGGAAGGAAGGAAGGAAGGAAGGAAGGAAGGAAGGAAGGCAAGCAGTAGTGGGATTGAAATATGTGAACAACCAGTTCTCTCTGTGGATGTCACTTCCGGAAGTCCAGTCTGGGCCCGGGCAACAAAAAATTAGCTACCAAAACTGGTGCAAACTGGCTGAATCCCACCACTGAGCCATGGTCATAAATATGAGCCAGTTGCTAAGGGTCTGAATTTTGATCACATGACTGAGCAGATGCTGCAATGGTCGTAAGTGTCAAAAACGATCATAAGTCACTTTTTTAGTGCCGTTGCAACTCTGAACAGTCACTAGATGAAATGTTTTCAGTCGAGGATTACCTGCGGTAGGAAAAGAGAGGCCCATAGAAGAGTTGTAAAAGATATAATAAAAATCTGAGATTTATAGCACATCTTTCTTTTAGAGCAGGGGTCTTCAAACTCGGCCCTTTTATGACTCATGGACTTCAACTCCCAGAATTCCTCAGCCAGCATGCCTGGCTGAGAAATTCTGGGAGTTGAAGTCCATGAGTCATTAAAGGGCCGAGTTTGAAGACCTCTGTTTTAGAGTGTTTATATTAGTATCTGGGATCGAATTAAGACATTATTATTATTATTATTATTATTATTTTACAAAGGCAAGCCATTTGAAGAGATAACAAAATTCAGAATAACAGAGTTGGAAGGGACCTTGGAGGTCATCTAGTCCAACCCCTTGCTCAGGCAGGAATACCATTTCAGACGAATGGTTGTGCAGTCTCTTCTTAAAAACTTCCAGTGTTGGAGCATCCACAATTTCTGGAGATGCTAGAAAACTTGCATTCTACTAATATGATGGACTTGAAAATGTATATTTCAATACTGTTTTGGTGTCTAAGGCACTGTGGAAATATCAATCAACATGTTGCTGATTTCAGCAGTGTGAAATGCAGCTTCATTTCAGGATGATGAAGAACAGAAATAAGTTTTTTTGGCAGCATCATTTTTAAAAAAAAACCAAAACAAAACCCCAACCCATAACCTTGAATATTAGAGGAGCTAAAAGTCTATGAGGTTTTGAGAAGTATATAAAATGAATTAATGACTGAGTGCGCTGTGGGATTTTTTATTATTATTATTATTTACTTTTATGATTTGTTAAGTAAATTAAGGTGAAAAAAAAGATCTTCCAATTCTTTTGAGTGGGATTTGCAAATAATTAAAGTGCAATTAAAGCACACAATATAGTAGAGACCTTCCATACAGGAGGGTAGCGGATATGCGGAATTGGTTATTGACGCCAATGCCTAAAATTTGATTAGAAATAACTGCTTTAGTGAACAAATCAAGATTCTGTCTCCAAAGAGCTGATTATACCAATCAGAGAAAATGATCTGCAGCACATCCAAAGGAACAAAGCAAACATCTGAATACTGAAAAATCAAACATTGATTATAACAGACAAGGCCTCTATGATTCTTCAGCAAACCATATTGAACCATGGCTTAGCCCATGGGTAGGCAACCTCGGCTCTTTTATGACTCATGGACTTCAATTCCCAGAATTCCTGAGTCAGCATAGTCCATTTGACTCATAGTCCATGAGTCCTAAAAGAGCCGAGGTTGCCTACCCCTGGCTTAGCCTGTTGAATGAATACAGATGTTTTCAACAAGGCTTCGGGAATTGATGTAGCAAATGGATAGGCTACCCCTATTTTATCCTGAAGCTTGCCAAGGAGGAGTTCTTGACCTCTGCAAGTCAAAATATCAGATAAGAGCCGAGGAGAAATTCAAGTCAGAAAAATACAGTAATGTTGAAGGAGCAAATAGTTTGAAGAAGCTGGAGACAAGATTGTGTTCTTGGCTTCTTTACATTGGTTTTATAACACAGAGGATCCTCGACTTACAACCACCATTGTTTCGTGACCATTCAAAGTTGCAACCCTGGAGGAAAAAAAAGCGACTTATGACCCTTTTTCACACTTACAACCATTGCAGCAGCCCCCATGGTCACATGATCAAAATTTGGGCACTTGGCAACTGACTCGTATTTATCACAGTTGCCGCGACCTTTTGCATCCTTCTGATGAGCAAAGTCAATGGGGCCGTGTTCCTAACTTCACAGCTGTGGTGATTCACTTAACTGACAAGAAAGGTTAGATAGATAGATAGATAGATAGATAGATAGATAGATAGATAGATAGATAGATAGATAGGATAAGATAGATAAATGAGATAGATAAATGAGATAGATGATAGGTAAGATAGAAAGATGGATAGATGATATAGATAGATGATAAATGAAATAGATGATAGATAAAATAGAAGATAGATGATATAGATGATAGAAGATATATAGATAGATGATAGGTAATATAGATAGATGATAGATGATAAATAGATGATAGATAACACAGAAGATAGATGGATGGATAGATAGATAGATGATATAGATGATAGATAGAGAGAGAGAGAGAGAGAGAGAGAGAGAGAGAGAGAGAGAGAGAGAGAGAGAGAGAGAGTAGGGATCAGAGGGGAAAGCAAACATACATGGGGTGATTTGTGGATGCTCCTGTGTGCAAATGCTTTGTAGGAATGCAAGAATATTCAAACTGTGATGTCAGGAAGAAGAGACACTTTGGGTCACCACTTTTTTCATTCATTCATTCATCCATCCATCCATCCATCCATCCATCCATCCATCCATCCATCCCTGAATCTAGCTTTCAAATCTACAGGGCGATTTACTTCTTCCACACCTTTAGATATAGATAGATAAATTTCCTAATGCTGAGAACAATTAACCAGTGGAACAGCTTGCCTTCAGAAGTTGTGGGTGCTCCATCACTGGGGCTTTTTAAGAAGAGACTGGGCTTTTGTCTGAAATAGTATAGGGTCTCCTGCTTGAGCAGAGGGTTGGACTAGAAAATCTCTAAGGTCCCTTCCAACTCTATTATTGCATTCTAAGTTCAAATTTAGCTAGTATCCAATCATGTAGGTATCTGGACATAGTTTCCCCTTTTCCTCACAGAAGCTGCATCCTAATAATGTCCACCAGATAGGTTAGACTGCAAGATAGATCATATTTGCAATAGACACTCATCTTAGTTGGTGAATTGACCCCTTTTTCTAGGTTAACGCAAGATGGAGAACCACAACCTGTACAAAGGGATGAGTTGGCACAACACGCCGGGCAATACAAAGTTGAATTGAAATTCAAATTAGTCAAACCCAGTATATTGGGTGAATTCAGCCATTAAGTTTTTAAAGGGGGTGTGGATTTCAGGGCCCTGGATGTGTAAAGCAAATTTGGGTAAAATGGGCCGAGTGGTTTACAGGCATATGTGCAAAGGGCTGTGGGGCACTTTGCCCCACAGATACAAACAACTAGTGCCACTCCTGAATAGTCTCAAACAGAAGCTTTATTGTTGATCACCTATGTTAGAAGAATCTCATCAGACTGACTGTATTCTCTTGGGAACGGTCAGATTCAGGCACTCTGGGAGAGGTTAGGTCTATGCCACTTTCTGCAGTGCAAAGACTCTAAGCTTGGTCCCCTCTTATCACCTCCCTCCAGTCTAGCTGGAGATTCCATCATACCAGTGGATTCTTGTGCAGTGTGCAGTAGAAACCCACTCCTCCTCTTCTTTCTATTTATTTACTTTCTAGTTATCGATTTATCAATTTTGTTTGCTGCCCGTCCTGTAGCAAAAGACTCTGGGCGGCTTCCAGCATGAAAACATGAAAATCCCAACAAACAAATATCTGTAAAAGAATAAAAATAGAAATCCCAATCGAGATAAACTATAGTTAAAAGAATGGGGAGGGAGGGAACATGATGTGCAGGGGTGGGGGTGGGAGTGGGGAGATGGATTGCCTCTTAATAGAGCAACCACATCCAATGAGATGTTTCCCTGTTAGGGCACCAGGCACGCTGGCCGAGGAATTCTGGGAGTTGAAGTCCACAAGTCATAAAAGGGCCAAGTTTGAAGACCCCTGTCTGTTCACTGCTGGCTCAAGCCAGTCCCAGTGGGGTGTGAACTTGACCACCCCACGATATGATATGGTTACTTGGATGTGAGCAGATTAACTCATCCAGTTGACAAATCATGTGGAATGCTAGGGGTTCAAATCTGGTCCCCATCTATTCCACGCGGCCTTTTGGTGAATTTTGGCAAAATACCGTATTTATTTTTGAGTTCATCTCTCATTCAGATTTTTTTTTTCCCCACTCCTCCTCCTCCTCCTCCTCCTCCTCCTCCTCCTCCTCCTCCTCCTCCTCCTCCTCCTCCTCTTCCTCGGCTTGTGATAAATGGATATTCTGATTAACAAGATCTAATCCCAGGGCATTCCGATTTTATTTAATTGCCTTGTCAGTCTTTTCCTACCTTGGCTGCTCATCATGAAAGGCCCAAACCTATATGTCAACACCTACATACTGTGGTGGTGTTGTTTTTTAAAAAAAAAGAGACAGAAAAGAGAATTCAAACAAAGATGAATGGTGCAGGCTCCTTAGTAATTAATATTCAGCATTGCCATCCCTCTCCTTTTCTCGGCTCTGTTTGAGGAAGCAGAATTCGTTCAAGCAGTCAGATGGGGGTTTAGCATTGCTGCTTTTCCCGAGTGGATTGAACGGTTCCGTTAACTAAAAATACTGTATGCTCTGAGGTGTATTTCCCACCTCCCCTCCCTGCACCTCTGTTTCTGCTCATCTAGAGGCTCGGAAAAATGTGCCTGCAGAATAAGTGGTTTGAAGATGTCTAGCCAGATCACAAGATTGTACATGTGGGGACGTGTGCAAAGTTCCAATATCTCAGGGGCTGCCCCAAAGAAGAGGGAGTCAAGCTATTCTCCAAGGTGCCCGAAGGCAGGACAAGAAGCAACGGATGGAAACTCATCAAGGAGAGAAGCAACCTAGAACTAAGGAGAAATTTTCTGACAGTGAAGACAATTAATCAGTGGAACAGCTTGCCTTCTGAAGTTGTGGGTGCTCCATCACTGGAGGCTTTTAAGAAGAGATTGGACAACCATTTATCTGAAATGGTATAGGATTTCCTGCCTGAGCCAGGGGTTGGACTAGAAGACCCCCAAGGTCCCTTCCAACTCTGTTATTCTATTCTAGTGAAGAAGCTGCAACGACAGCTTCTTGCATGATTCTTTTTCATGACTGTTCAACTGTCTTCCCTTTGGCTTCATTGTCTTGGAATGTTAACAATTACATTAGGGTGATGACTTCCTTGCCTAAAACCTCATTATTACCAAAACCAGAAAGGCTGTGAATAGCAGAGAAATACAAGCTGCTTTGTGTCAGTTAGGGAGAGGAAGCAACTAACGGTCAGGCATGAAAAAGAGCCCTTTAAACAGCTACATGCTGATGCTTAAAAGCTTGCCTGTGCTAAATTATGTGATTAGAACAGGGGTCTTCAAACTTGGCCCTGGCTGAGGCACGCTGGCTGAGGAATTCTGGGAATTGAAGTCCACATGTCATAAAAGGGCCAAGTTTGAAGACCCCTGCTTATGGACTTCAACTCCCAGAATTCCTCAGCCAGGCACGCTGTTTGAGGAATTCTGGGAGTTGAAGTCCACACATCATAAAAGGGCCAAGTTTGAAGACCCCTGATTTGGAAGTAACGATTGGAAATCATTTACATTTCACAGCAGCCCAAGCAGGCTGATGAATTTCCCATCTGAGTCCTTCAGACTGAATTCTGTTTTTTGTATTAATTTTTATATTAATTATATTAAGCAGGGGTCTTCAAACTTGGCCCTTTTATGACTTGGAATCCCACAAATGGTCTCTCAGCCCTTTTCACCAAATTGGGGGGGGGAGTTCAGTTCTTAATCAAAGGGTGCTGAAAACCTGCTTAGACCATAAGTTTGCTTGTCTGTAAGGATTTAACAATGATTTGCTGGTTGAAGCAGAATATACAGTATATCAGCTACATTTCTACTGTCAATATTGCTGCACTCATATTAGAAGAACCAAGATGTTTCTGGGTTGAAAGGATTAGCCGGTGATAGCATAATTGCCCTGAAAATGCCTAGTTGTTGGCTCCTTTCATGTCCCCAGCTGGAGCAAAGGACAGGAGCTCAACCCCACCACACAGCAGTGCTTGGGTCTCAAACACAGGCTTGCTAACCTCCTACACGGCTTCCTAACCATTGGAGCCACTGTGCTCCTTTACTGACAATATAACAGATGTATTTAGATACCAACCAGCAAGTCTCAGACAATGTTGGTCTTTCTCTTTGTCTTCCATGTTTCTTCCTAGAATTAGTAATGAACTGAGGTGAAAGTTTAGTTACTGTCCAACAACTCACAACCCTTTGCCTTTATGTTTCTCATCTCATGTGTTTAAAGCATAATTTACTTTCAAGCAGGGGTCTTCAAACTTGGCCCTTTTATGATTTGTGGACTTCAACTCCCAGAATTCCTCAGCCAGGCACTCTGGCTGAGGAATTCTGGGAGTTGAAGCCCACAAGTCATGAAGGGGCCATAGTTCCCCCATGCTGGCTGAGGAATTCTGGGAGTTGAAGTCCACAAGTCATAAAAGGGCCAAGTTTGAAGACCCCTGCTTGAAAGTAAATTATTTTAAAGCATATGATCTTACTAATTACCAATTTGGCTGAAACAACTGCTTGGGAAGGGACGAAGGGAAATTAGGTTGTCCACTGAACTGAGGAGATGAGCGTTGATCTTTGCCCTCTGTTCTCTTGCCATGTTATATTCTAGTTTTCTATACCAAAAGGCCATTCACAGTTGACCTACCTTGTAATTCCAGCGAAAGAGAAATCTGGTTACTCTATTACAGTAGACTCAGGCCCTTAAAGTCTTAAACATTAGATGCACAACTTTCTACCTTCTGAAAATTGTCTGCTGAGAAGGCAGTGAGAAGAGCACACACAACTAATGGTGCACTGTCAAGCCTTAGTTTTAACTCCAGGTGGCCAAACTATTTACAATTTCCCTCCTTGCTGGAGAGGAGGAACGTTCAATATGGCTAAGCTCTTTTTCAAGGAATTCTTGATTAATTTGCCATTCTTCATCCTGGATCATTGTTGATAAACCAGAGTAGGAGACTGGGGTTTTCCCCTACTTTTCCTGTCTTTGTGATCTGTTGGATTCAGACTGGATCGCAACTTGGAGATGTTAGAACAGAGGCTGGACAGCCACCAATTAGAGATTCTTGAATTTGGGTTCTTGCACTGAGCAGGGATGCGTTAGAGATCACCTTTCCAATTCTATTACTTTATGTGATTTAGAGCTTTTAATCTCCAGAAGTCCCCTTTAGGATGTCCAAACTAAATTCCACACTGGCTGGAATTCTTGGGATTGAATGGCACCAAGATGGAGAAAGTTCAGATATGCAATAGTGGCAAATATTTGTAGCTTGGATGTAGGATGAGGGCGAAGGTTCGTTCTCCAAGCTTTGGGTTGGTTTCTGAATCTTTTGCTACCAGGGTAGATAACCTCTTCAGCAGAATTTAGGGGATGCCAGTTTTTCTGTTTATAAGAGCCCCTCAGAACCCAAATTAACCACACAGCTAACCAGAGATGGCACTGGTCTTCAACCGTCCCATGCAAGCACCCCTCCCAACAACATTTCACCAACCAATGACCCTCACCTGATGTAACCTCCCCATCGCAAGACCCATCACAAGACCCTCACTTGACACACCCACACTTGACCCATCACAAGACCCTCACTTGACACACCTCCCCATTGCAAGACCCATCACAAGACCCTCACTTGACACGCCCACACCTGACCCATCACAAAACACTCACTTGACACACTCACACCTGACCCATCATGACCCATTACAACAGGCATGTCAAACTGCTGGCCCTCGGGCCGGATGCGTCAGGCCAAAACCGCGCCCACCCCCTTGCCAGCAATGGGGAAAAAGTTGCAATACGTCGTGCGATGTCACATGATGTCACAAGTCTGACATGCCTGCATTACAAGACCCTCACTTGACACACCCACACCTGGCCCATCACAAGACCTACTGTCCACATGAAGCCCTTATAAACAGAAGAACACTGACATCCCCTAAACTCCATTGAAGATGTTACCTTTGGAAACCAATCCACCAGCTTGGAGAATGAATCTCCATCCTCAGAGTTGAGATAGTTTATGTTGATACAGTTTGTCATTGGACTGAAGACCCTATCGTCATCCTTACCAATGAACAATTGAGCTCACTCTATTTTCCTTTTTTTTTGATCAGCAGGTTGTTTTTGTTTGGTATTTTTTTTCCTGAACAGGTGATATATTCCCAAACTAAACTCTGGGTTTTCTAAGAACCCTTATACTGTCCATTGGGGATCCAGAGACATTCTTAGAAATAAAGACAAGGCTGATGTTTTCCTTTGCAACATAACATTTCTTTAAAAAAAAAGAATAAATGACATTTTTTCATGTAGACAGAAAGCCGAGACATGAAAACTATGGTACCAAGAAAGGTATCTATGAATATATTGACATTGTTGAGTGATATGTTGAGAGCTCCTAGGATAAATATTTGTGGTCTAAAGTTCAAAGCTCATTTCATAAGCAACATTTTAACTTTTAAAATGCCACATGACTTAGTGTTGCTTCTGATACAACAGATGAACCCAACAAATCCACTGAAATTTATTGACCGAGTTAATAGTTATCCAGCAGGTCACTCAATACTGGATGTCATCTCTTTAAGATCCTCTTGTTTCAGCTCACTATTCTATCCAGGAGAATCAGGGATAAAATCATTTCCAATGAAAAATTATTGATGTTTGTGACTGGCTCGCATGCAAAATGAACATAGAAAGGGCCCCATCCTAAACGTAAGGTGTTACCTCCCTTCTGGAGCTGGTAGTCACCATCCATGCATGTCCATGTGGGTGTGTGGCCGTGAGTGCGTGCAGGGCTTTTCTTCTCATAGAACGCTCAGAACGGAGTTCCGGCACCTTTTTTGGATGGAACCTTGTAGGGTAGGGCAAGGCGGGTTGTATGACATGTGTGAGTTCCGGCACCTTTTTCTTTTACAAAAAAAAAAGCACTGAGTGTGTGTATGTGTGCACATCTGCTTCGCGCTGGCACTTGGATGGCAAAATGTGAACCTATCGTTGAAGAGGAAGAGCTTAAATTGATTGCCACTGGAAATGCTGATATGGACTTTCCAGCCTGCAACACAATGCAGGTAGCTTTATGGGTTAAAGCAACCTCCCCTTAAGTTGGTATCTTCCAGATGTGTTCAGATGTCAAAAAGCATGTCTCAACATTTTCATGAAACCTCTGTATTCTGCAAGCTTCCATGCATGTTGGCGAAAAATTCTAGAGCTTGTTACCCTTATACATCTGGAAAGGTACCAGTTGGGGGAAGGATAGATGGAGCAGTTACCATATGAGCCAATCATGCAGAGCAAAAATAACACACACCATAAGGCAATGGACCTAGCTCAGTTTTGGGTAGAAACGAATTTAATTGCTTCTTAAATTTTTGATTAAGTTCGGATGAACTATTTCATCCATCGATGCAAACATATTTAACTGTTATTTCTTGAATAACATTGTTATTCCCGTATTGATGGGAATCAATACAGCTATACTGAATTTGTCTAAATTTTGCAATGTAGTTCTCCAGTTTTGTTTTTTTGTTTTTTGTTTTTTTTTAAAAAGTGTACAGAATTTTATTTATTTAGGGAATAACGTTGCGTCAGGAAAAAAAAAGAATCAACGAACAGGCCTATATGAGGTGAAATGACCTTGAAAACAAGTACAAAACTTCATATGGATTTTTCAAAACTGCCTTACATATAGATGCAGAAATCTGGTGGAAAGGAACTTAAGAAAAAAAACAAAATGGAGAGAAAATAGAAATGAACAGAATTCTGCATCTACGACACCTAGAAACTATGTTTTTGAGAGATACTTACAATGCTTTTCCCACGTCACATGCAGCCCTGCTTTTGCAATTTGCACAGCAAATACAGGGCGTAATCCCATGGTATCTAAAAGACTTCCAAATCTACATGACAGGAGTAACGGGATACTAAAGTTAGAAGTGTGCAAATACAATTTTGCCCGGTGTCAATTCCAAAAGTATCAGAAGAAGAAAACTCTTGATTTAATGAAAGAAAGGTGTGGAAAGGGGGCCTGTTAAAAAAGAATACCCTCGCTATTTGAATTGGCTTTAAAAAGGTGTATTTTGTATGTTTTACACATTTTACACATGCATAAAAATGATTCTGGAGTTTTACGTGTGTATTTTATCTCTGGCAAACTGGAAAGATTTTTTTTTTTGTACGTTCAAAAGCATATACTTGTACAGGTAAATGTTGACAATTCAAAGTCTGCTAAATCAGGGTTTGTTAAATCAAGAACTTAACTATAGTTGAAGCATAGTAGTCACAGCATGCTTCCAAGCTCCATGTAAACTATTTGTTTAAAGCAGAGGTCTTCAAACTTGGCCCTTTTATGACTTGTGGACTTCAACTCCCAGAATTCCTCAGCCAGGCATGCTGGCTGAGGAATTCTGGGAGTTGAAGTCCACATGTCATAAAAGGGCCAAGTTTGAAGACCCCTGTCTTAAATCTAACAAACAACATGGAGGCTGGCTGAGGAATTCTGGGAGTTGAAGTCCACCAGTCATAAAAGGACCAAGTTTGAAGACCCCTGCCTTAAATCTAACAAACAACATGGAGGCTGGCTGAGGAATTCTGGGAGTTGAAGTCCACCAGTCATAAAAGGGCCAAGTTTGAAGACCCCTGCCTTAAATCTAACAAACAACATGGAGGCTGGCTGAGGAATTCTGGGAGTTGAAGTCCACCAGTCATAAAAGGACCAAGTTTGAAGACCCCTGGTTTAAAGGAACTGTGTGTTGTAGTGATGAAACAGGATGTGGGCTAGGAAGAACCCCTTGTGCCATAGAAGCTAACGAAATAAAACCCAGCAGAAAAAAAGGAAAATAACAACAACAACAATAACATGCAATAGAACAAAGACAAAATAAAACATGGAAAAGAAAGAAAGTAGGTACTGATTGGTCCTATTCATGGCATGGGGAAAATTAGCATTTAAACTGCTGTTTCTTAAAACTGAACAATTTTAAGACATGTAGATTTCAGCGCCTAGAATTTCCCAGCCAGCATGCCTTAAAGTTCCCAAGTTTGAGAAACACTGATGAAAAACATTTTTTTTTAAAAAAAATCTAAATTATTAGCCTCCTTAATGGCAATAACAGTTTTGTGAAATTGGACGGCTGCAGGAAACATTGTCAGTTTTCAAAGCACTGATTTGATAAAAAAAAAAAGTCCACTAATTGGTGTTCTCATTTGGGGGGGGATTAGATGAAAATATACTATCTGTGCCATCTGGAGTTTTTAAAAGAGGTTGAATGTAAACCTAAAAAGTAAATGAAAGTTGTTGTTGTTTTTTTGAACATAAATGTTCCCGATTGAAGTGCAACATCCAAAGAAAGGGAAATGAAATTTCAACGGAACTTCAAAAATGTCCAAGGAGCCTTGCATATAATCCCTAGGCGAGTAATGGCGAAGAAGCTTTTAGAGGCTGAGTGCCCCAAACCCACCCCTGCCCCTCTGCTCTGCCCCCTCCCCACTCAGTGCTGTGCCCCACCTGCCCACAGGGCCACCCACTTGCCTCCACGGCCTGCTGCAATTGATTCTCAGGTGGGCCAGCAGTTGCCATGGTAGCCACGCCCTCCGCCTGTATCCTGCAGCATCATCTGTGCACCACGGGGCGTGAGGGCGGAGTCTTGTCCCCGCTGCCCGGCTGCCATGTCCTTGGCTGCACTGCTCTGCCCGGGCCACACCCGGGGACAACTCTCCTCTGGGGGGGCTGCCGGTGAGGAGGGGGCCACAGAGGGAGGCGGGGCTGGGGCGACAGCACGCGTGCCCACAGAGAGGGCTCTGAGTGCTGCCTCTGGCACGCGTGCCGTAGGTTCGCCACTACTGCCCTAGGCCATGGAGTGCCAGAACCCAATTAAATGTTGAGTCTTTGAGATGCCATAACATTCTTGTTTGGTTTTTATTTTGAATGATCTACATCAGTGCTCTTCTGCCTCAGGGACTTTAAGACTTCTGGGAGTTGAAGTCCACCGTTCTTAAAGTCCCTGAGGTTGAGGAACAACGATCTATGTGGATAAAATAATTTGAAAGACTAAATCTGCTGTCAAATGAACTAAGAGTTGGGTGAGAAGTATCAATTTGCAGCTAGTAGAATTGTGTTACTATGTGATCCAAACAAAATAACTCTGGTGTCGCGCTTTCCTTTCTTTTCTTGGTCAATCTCCACGTTGGGAGATCTAGACCTAAAACATGGCCTTCAAATGCCATATCTGATTCAGCAGAATGGCTTCCTAGGCAGATGAGCAGAAAACAATGTGCTGCAGCTTATTTAAAGAATGGAAACTTACCAGACCAATGTTTACAAAGTCCAAGTCAACAGTAAACCCCTGTAAAATATTTGTAATTTATGCAAGGGATTGGATATTTTCTTTTCTTTCTTTTTTTCTTTCCTTTTTCTTTCTTTTCTCTTGTAACGAATGCACTAAGCAACCCTGTATATATTTTACAATGTCTTTACAAAACAAGAGGGAAAAAAAACCAATGCAGAGAGAGAGAATCACTTACTGTAGTGTTGTAAAATAAATGCACTTTTTCTATTTTTTTCATTAAAATCTTATGGCACGTTTTCAAACGCATATAGGTTTATTTTAACACGGATATGAAACAGGACGTGGGGCGTGGTGTATCTCAAGGAGATTTGCTTTAAAGAAATACACTCTTCTGTGGGGAGAAAATGATGCAGACACATTTTGTCTACACACACACACACAGAGAGACACAAACACACACACAAACACAAACGTGTTTCTCTTTTTGAACTGTGGTGCTTGTGCCATGCTGTTTGTTGCACACTAATGTAGTGATACCAGCAGCTGCATCTCCAATCTCCAATTTTTTGTTCTATGGGATAGATTGCTGTTTGCTGTTGTTCGGTTGGTAAGTCATATCCATCACCCCAGAAGACAAACTCAGGATCCAAAAAGATCTTGACCAACTTGAACAATGGGCCCTATCCAACAAAATGCATTTCATTGTGGGAAAAAACAAAGTCTTACACTTGGGCAGGAAAAACCAAAGGCACAAATACAGATTGGGTGAGACCTGCCTTAAAAACGGTAACTGTGAGAGGGACCTTGGAGTCCTAGGGGGCGATCACTTGACTATCAGCCAGCCGTGTGTAGCAGCAACCAAAAAAGCTAATACAATCCTGGGTTTTATAAACAGAGGAATAGAATCAAGATCACACAAAGTACTGCTTTATAAAACCCTAGTAAGACCACACCTGGAATACTGCAGCCCATTTTGGTCACCATATCACAAAAAAAGAGGTTGAGAGTTTGGGAAAAAAATCAGAGAAGAGCAACTAAGATGATCCAAGGCCTGGAGACTAAACCCTGAAGAATGGCTGTGGGACTTAGGTTTGGCTAGTCTAAAGAAAAGAAAAAACAGGGGAGACTGTTCTGTTCCAGCCTACTACCGGTCCTGCAGAAAAGGCAGGGACAACCCCTTTTACAAGAAGGCAAGAGGCTGGAATTAAGCCTGCCAAATTTATTAACATAAAAACACAGAGCAAAGAGAGCAAACACGAACCATGAAACAGGAGCTTTTCAAGCAGTTGCCTTCAGCAAACCAGCCCTCCCACGCATTCCCCTTTTATACAGTTCAGGGCGTGGCTTCTCTCTGCCTCCTTCTGAGGTGCCCCATTGCCTTCCTCTGTTTACTCCTGATTGACTGCCTCCTGCGTTGGGCGTCCTTGAACAGGGCCAGCTGTGGGTCATCTTCATCCACGCTGTCAGGCTCACACAGCTGGGTCTCCGTCGTGACCAGGTGGGAGGGGCCTGACTGAGGGCTCTGCGGAGCCTCAAGGCCATCATCAGCAAGCTCTTCAACACCCCCCTCCTCCTCCTCTGAGTCGTCCGACCCAACTGCCGAACCCACAGGCTGACCCTGAATCACAACAGAGACATGATAGCAGTATTCCAGTATCTGATGGCTGCCACAAGGCAGGTTCTCCTGCTTGAGCAGGGGGCTGGACTAGAAGACCTCCAAGATCCCTTCCAGCTCTATTCTATTCTACATTTCATGATCCCATGGACCATAGCATGCCAGGCCCCATTGTCCTCCAGTGTCTCCATGAATCTGCCCAAACTCATGCCCACTGCATGAATGACACTATCTAATCATCTCGATTTTTCCCAACATCAGGGTCTTTTCCAAGGAGTCCTCTCTTCTTATTTGATGGCCAATTTATTTGAGCTTCAGCTTCAGTACCTGTCCTTCCTAAGGACAGTCAGGATTAGTTCACTTTAGGATTAGTTGATTTGATCTCCCCACAGTCCAAGAGTCTCTCAGGAGATTCTACCTAATCTGGCCATAACCTCAGACACAACAGGGTTACAATATTATTATTATACGTTTACGTTTACGTTTATGTTTACGTTTATTTGATTTCTATACTGCCCTTCTCCCTAGGGACTCAGGGCGGTTCACAGGGCATATATAAATAACGGTACAAAAGTTAAAAGGAAATTAAATCAATGCCCAATTAAAAACAATAATACAATACAAAAAACACCAAATTTAAAACCCATAATCCCCCATCAGGCCAGACCAGCTAATTCAAATAAGTGAGTCTTCAACCCGCGACGGAAGGTTTGGAGGTCTGATGTCGTCCGGAGCTCCACCGGCAGTTGGTTCCATAATGCCGGAGCGCCCACAGAGAAGGCCCTCCCCCTGGGGGCCACCAGTCGGCATTCCCTGACCGGAGGCACCCTGAGGATGCCCTCTCTGTGGGAACGCACAGGGCGGAGGGGAGTTGACGCCGGCAGCAGGTGGTCCCTGAGGTAACCCGGACCCATGCCATGTAACCCGGACCCATGCCATTATAACATATGGTTATGTGTTCTCTATTTCTAAGTGGTTAAAAAAAATTGCCCAAGGCCACACAAAGTGCACTAATCAAACAGGTGGTAAGAAAATAGGGGAACTCAGGCACCACACAGGTTATGTAGAAAGTAAACACAGGGTCAGTCATAAAGGACTCAAATCTCTATACACCAATGCACAGAGTATGAACAATAAACAGTGTGAATTAGAAATTCAAGTTAATGAGAGCAGATATGATATTGTTGCCATTACGGAAACATGGTGGGATGAAACCCACAAATGGAACACACAGCTAGAGGGATTTAAATTATTTAAAAGAAACAGACCAAATAAAAGAGGAGGTGGAGTTGCTCTCTGTATAATAAATAACTACATCTCTATAGAAATAGAGCACAACAATGATGAAAACTGTCTTGAATGCATTTGGGTCAATATAAAAGGGAGAAAAAAAATGACATTGCCATAGGTGTATACTATAGGCCACCCAACCAAACATAGGTAATAGATGAACTTTTTGCTAGTCAGCTAACTAAGGTATATAGGAAGCGCATCACAATAGTAATGGGGGACTTTAATTACCCTGACATCAACTGGGAGACAAACTCTGCACCAAGTGGAAGATCAGACAGATTCCTGACAAACCTAGCAGACAACTTTGTCTCCCAAAAAGTAGAGAAGGGAACTAGGGGATTACCCATATTGGACCTAATTCTAACTAACAGAGATGAAATGATAGAAGATGTTGAAACCACAGGAACATTGGGGGGGAATGAGCATGCAATATTGGAATTCAACATTATGCAAACACAAGCAACAGAGCACAGTCAAACTAGAGTCTTGGACTTTAAGAGAGCTAATTTCAATAAACTTAGAGTTTGGGAAGGATTCCATAGATGAAAATCCTCAAGGGGAAAACAACTCAAGAAGCTTGGGAAATTTTGAAAAGTGACATAATAAAAGCCCAGTCCTGCATAATACCAACAGAGAAGAAAAATAACAGCTTTCAAAAGAAACCAGCATGGCTGCATAAAGAACTCTCTGATAAACTGAAAGACAAAAAGGACAAGTATAAAACGTGGAAAGAGGGGCATATAACTAAAGGAGAATATCAGCAAATAGCCGGAGCCTGCAAAGATGGAGTGAGGAAAGCTAAGGCTCAAAATAAAATATTTTATATTTTATATTTTATATTTTATTTTATAAATATTTTATATTTATTATATAAAATCAAATAAATAAATAAATAAATAAATTAAATAAAATGAACTAAGGCTTGCAACAAAAGTCAAAAATAACAAAAAGCTTCTTTCAACATGTAAAAAACAAAAAAAGGTTAAGGAAATGATTGGTCCACTAGTGGGAGAAAATGGCAAGAAGGTGACAAGCAACAGGGAGAAAGCAGAACTATTTAACTCATTTTTTGCATTTCTCTTTACACAAAGGGAAAAAAACCAGTCCAACCTATCAAAAACAGTGCCATAAAAAACAGAATAGAAACACAAATTAAGACAGGCAAGAAAATGGTAAGTGAGCATGTGTCCACCCTAGATGAGTTCAAATCACCAGAACCAGATGGTCTACACCCCAAGGTTCTGAAGGAACCGGCAGATGTGATCTCAGAACCACTGAACTATATTTTTCAAAGATCCTGGAGCACTGGGGAACTACCGGAGGACTGGAAAAGAGCTGATGTAGTTCCCATCTTCAAAAAAGGGAAAAAAATAGATCCAGGAAACTACAGACCTATCAGCCTGACCTCAATACCTGGGAAGATTCTGGAAAAGATAATCAAACAACAAATCAGCGAACACCTTGATGCAAACAAAGTCATCACTAAAAGTCAACATGGGTTTGTCAAAAACAGATCATGCCAGACAAATCTTATTGCATTCTTTGACCAAGTGACAAAATTAGTGGACCAGAGGAACGCTGTAGATATAATTTACTTGGACTTCAGTAAGGCATTTGATAAAGTAGATCACAACCTACTACTTGATAAGATAGAAAAATGTGGGTTAGATAGCATTACCACCAGATGGATTCGTAGCTGGCTGACAGGCCGTATTCAGCGTGTGGTCCTCAATGGAACCGCATCTACATGGAGGAAAGTGTGTAGTGGGGTGCCCCAGGGCTCTGTTCTGGGCCCAGTGCTCTTCAACATCTTCATCAATAATTTGGATGAGGGGATAGATAGGGAACTCATCAAATTTGCAGATGACACCAAGCTGGCAGGCATAGCCAACACTCTAGAAATAATGTGAGTTGAAGAAAGTTAGTTTTCCCTGGCTCAGCTCAGCCCACAATCCCTTTTCCTTATTTCTAGTATAGTGTTCCTCAAAAAGAGAAATGAATTTCACCTTCTCAGCTATGCCTCCTGCTGAAAATCATAGACTGTGTCTCATAGGATCTGGTGGAAACCAAAGTGAACATTCTACTTCTCTGAGAAGACTCACATCTACAGCTGAATAGCTTTAGCCATCCTAAAGAGGGACTAATGATTATGTATAATGACCATAATGAATGAATGAATGAATGAATGATTGAATGAATGAATGAAGGTAGAAAGATAGATCATAGATAGATGATAGAAGATTGATCGATCGATAGGTAGATGAAATTGAAGTGTGAAGTTAAAGTCCACAAGTCATAAAGTTGACAAGGTTGGAGAGCCCTGAAATATGAAGGCAAGGATGACATCTGCCACTTCAACTTTTTGACAAATCTTGACCTAGATGACACAGATATTGATAGCCAATGGTTCAGCATCTCTTTGTTCAGGGGTATCTGCAAGGTGACGCTGAAAAGATCAGGATGTCAAGGTTCCGACTGACAAACCCAACCAAGTTAAACACCTTTGAGGCTTTCCAAACTCTTAATGTTAAACTTTATTGAGTACTTTATTTTGGCATGCATGCAAGCAAAACCAGCTCGGACAAAACCCCACCCAATCCCGCATAGTAAAAGTAGGGAATTTCCCCTCATCCTTCTTTGTCACATCACATTGCCCAATCAGGAAGAAAATTGTTATGAGAAAGTGTCTCTGGGTCTGGCCAGACACCTGGCGACCCATCCTTGGTTCTCATTGTCCGCTTTCTTGATTTTTTGACGTCTGCTTTGCAATCCCTTTCCTCCCTCTCAAGTTCCTTGGCAAAATGTGCTTCAAACTTGACAGGATAGATGTAATTGAAGCTTGGCCTAGTCTCATGCGCATCTCAGTAGAGACTGTACTATTATGGGCATCATCTTGATTTTCTTTTGGCCATGCCCTTTGGACACCCCTCCCTGTGTTTGAATGATTCTACCAACTCTACTGATGTGGACCTTGTTCATAAAACTGGAGATTTTGTTCTTAACAAGATCAAGGGACTGACTGGCTAACTGAGGTGGCAGAGAAAATGGTTGTTGAGCTTAAAAAAGACAACTGTCAATGCATCTGTCTGACCATCATTTTAACTGCTGTACTGTCATCCATCACATGTATATCAATGTACCCTGAAAGCTTTTTGACATTCACGACATGGCATTTGAAATAATCTTGTCCTCTAAAATAATCTTCCTTATTTTCCATGTGTCATCAGTGATGCTCAAACAAACATGGCATTGCTTCCAACTTAGCTAGGGATTCTCATATGAAGAGGATACCTTAGGGGAGCTAAAGCTAAAACAATCTCTAATTTAGGACACATTTTCTCATGCAAATTAACATTGCTTTTGGCAATATACTTTCAAATGGAAGAGATCTGCAGAAACCGAATTGAAATTAAGCCATCTATATTCCATGTTTGTTCATAATGCATTGGGACACATTTCCACATAGAATGATGCACATTTTGACCCTGCCTATTTCAATCATATTTATTCTGAAATAAAGTAAAGGTCACTTGGGGAATGTTTCATGGAATCTACTGCAAAAAATGCATATGAGTTGCTCTACCTTTTTCATGCAAACTGCAATCCACTGCAATGCTTGGGGAAAAAAATCAGTACCTTATCCAGAATTATCTTACACCTTTCTCTGTTCGAGAATAAATTATTTAAAACAGATGTCGGCAACCTAAAACCAGAAGGCTTTCTTTCACCTCATCCTCAGCTGTTGCAAACAATCCAGGTAGACTTCTTGGAAGAAGTCTGAGCAATGGATGGAAACCAGTCAAGGAGAGAAGCAACCTAGAAGTAAGAAGAAATTTCCTGACAGTTAGAACAATTAATCAGTAGATCAACCTGCCTCCAGAAGTTGTGAATGCCCCAAACACTGGACGTTTTTAAGAAGAGATTGGACAACCATTGGTCTGAAATGGTGTAGGGTTTCCTGCTGAGCAGGGGGAGAGACTAGAAGACCCTCAAAGCCAGACCTAAATCCCGTAGCCGTTCTTCGTATGTTTTAGACTCCAAACCCCAGATCATCTTAGTTGCTCTTCTTTGATTTTTTCCCCAAACTCTCAACATCTTTTTTTTTGTGGTAATTAGAGGGAAGGAGGCTAAAACATATAAGGAATGGTTGCTGGAATTGGGTATGTCAAGTTTAATAAAGAGAAAGACTAGGGGTGACATGATAGCAGTCTTCCAATATTTTGGGGGGCTGCCACAAAGAAGAGCAGGGCCAACCTCTTCTCTAAAGCACCTGAAGACAGGACAAGAAACAATGGATGGAAACTCATCAAGGAGAGAAGCAACCTGGAACTAAGGAGGAATGGTCTGACAGTGAGGACAATTAATCAATGGAATGACTTGCCTCCAGAAGTTCTGGGTGCTTCATCTTTAGAGGCTTTTAAGATGAGATTCAACCACCTTTTGCCTGAAATGGTTTAGAGTTTCTTTCCTGACCCAGGATTTTAAAGCCTTATGAAAGACCAACAGGGTTGGTACTATTCTATTCTCCGAGGGGAGGATATTCCGTACAGCAGGGGCCACTGCAGAAAAGGCCCTTCTTCTAGTTCCCACAGCTACAATCTTTGGCTGAGAGGATGCCCAATCTGCTAGATCTAATTGGATGGGTAGAGCCTGGCTCAAGGTTGACTCAGCCTTCCATCCTTCTGAGGTTAGTAAAATGAGGACCCACATGTCAATAGCCATGCGAGTTGTGATGGGGGCTTCCCGATACTCCCATGTAACACCTCTACTCCACAAGCTGCATTGGCTTCCGGTTGCCCTTCGGGTGAGATTCAAGGTGCTGGTGATGACCTATAAAGCCCTAAATGGCTTGGGTCCGGGTTATCTGAGGGAACACCTGCTGCCGGCATCAAGCTCCCTTCGTCCCGTGTGCTCCCACAGGGAGGGCCTTCTCAGGATACCGCCGGTTAAGGAATGCCGGCGGGTTATTCCCAGGGGAAGAGCGTTCTCTGTGGGCGTGCTGGCCCTATGGAACCAACTCCCCATGGAAATTAGGACTGCCCCCAACCTTCGCTCATTCCGCAGGGACCTGAAAACTTGGCTCTTTGTGCTGTCTGGCCCAGGCTGAGGGGTTTTAATTTTTTATTGGGTTTTAGTTTTAAATTTCGGGGACTTCATTTAATTAACTGTCTTAATCTAATTTTAATTTTTGAATGTTTGTTTTTAATCCTCCCTGTACACCGCCCTGAGTCCTCCGGGAATAGGGCGGTATATAAATTTAATAAAATAAAATAAATAAATAAAAATAATATGCTGACATTGTAAATTGCTCAGAGAGGGCTGTGAAGCACAATGAAGGGGTACACAACACTAAGGGCTGGACAGGCTGTTCTACTCCAAAAAACAACCAAGGGACTTTGCAGCCATGTGCTTACAGCTCTAGAAAAGTATCTAATGCTGAGTGTACATGGGTGGCTTGGGAAAAGGAGGCCATGTGGTGGGACCTTTTCATGTGGAGACACTTTCTGGAAGGCAGTAAAGCCCCCGCAAAATATGGACAGACCCATCAAAATTTGAAGGCTTTGAAAACACCCTGGAGACTAAAACATATGAAGGACGGCTTCAGGACTTGGGTTTGGCTAGTCTAAAGAAAAGAAGAAATAGGGGAGACATGATAGCAGTACCCCAGTATCTGAGGGGCTGCCACAAAGACGAGGGGGGTCAATTTATTCTCCAGAGCACCAGAGGGCAGGACAAGAAACAAGGGTTGGGAACAGGATCAAAGAGAGAAGCAACCTGGAATTAAGGAGAAACTTCCTAACAGTGAGGACAATTAACCAATGGAACAGCTTGCCACCAGAAATCGTGGGTGCTCCGTCACTGGAGATTTTTAGTCACTTGTCTGAGATGGTATAGGTCCTCCTGCTTGAGCAGGGGGCTGGACTAGAAGACCTCCAAGGTCCCTTCCAACTCTATTCTATTATTATTATTAATAACACCCAGAAAACTATCTCCAAAACAAGTATGGTGGGCTGAATACGTCAACCGATTTAATTTTGCATTTCCCTAGGGGGAAAATCTTTTCAGCCGATGCCTTCTCCTGGCTGCCTCAATATAATAGCTCCAAAACTGAAGTCATTAGCCCAGTCACCCCCTCCCAACAACAGTTGTAGTAACACTTAGACCTCAGGGTAAGCGGTGGTCCCTCAGGTCTATCCTACTTACACCCTTCACTTCAGGTTTTTTGTACCGTACTGTTTTATGCTCAGCCATATTTTATTCTAAAGGTAAAGGTAAAGGTTCCCCCGCACATGCGTGCAAGTCGTTTCCGACTCTAGGGGCCATTGCTCATCTCCGTTTCAAAGCCAAAGAGCCAGCGCTTGTCCGAGGATGTCTCCGTGGTCATGTGGCCGGCATGACTAGACGCCAAAGGCTCATGGAACGCTGTTACCTTCCCACCGCAGTGGTCCCTATTTTTCTACTTGCGTTTTTATGTGCTTTCGAACTGTTAGGTTGGCAGAAGCTGGGACGAGTAACAGGCACTCACTCTGTTACGTGGCACTCGGGATTCGACCCGCCAAACTGCCGACCATCTGATTGACAAGCTCAGCGTCCTAACCCACTGAGCCACCGCGTCCCTTATCTTCTATTCTATCATGGAGCTATAGAGAGGTCTTTGCGATTAAAGAATCTGTAAAAGATCCTGCAACCCAGGGTGGTCCTAAAGAGACTTCCAAATGTAATAATTGTGATCTTTTTTGTTTTTTTAATGAACACAAGGAGAGAAATATTAATCACATAGGAAGTAAAGCCGTGATCTCAATTTCACTGGTTGAATTTAAATTGGTTAGGAATGAAAGTGAATTAGCCTTCGTCCTCTCCCACTCACTGACCTTGGTTTTTTTTTCAGTATGGTCCCACCCATGCCATTTGATGATAGCAATAGCAATACCACTTAGACTTATGTAATGCTTCAAAGTGCTTTACAACCCTTTCTAAGCAGTTTACAGAGTCAGCATCTTCAACCTCCAACAATCTGGGTCCTCATTTGAATGACCTGGTAAGGATGGAAGGCTGAGTCAGTCTTGAGCTGGTGAGAATCGAACTTCCAAACTGTTGGCAGCTGGGAGTCAGCAGAAGTAGCCTTCATTCTAAGCACTGCGCCACCACGGCTCTTATGAAAAGAAGGACTAGGGATGACACGATAGCAGTATTCCAATATTTGAGGGGCTATCCTAAAGAAGAGGGAGTCAAGCTATTCTCCAAAGCACCTGAAAGCAGGACAAGAAGCAACGGATGGAAACTAGTCAAGAAGAGAAGCAACCTAGAACTAAGGAGAAACTTCCTGACAGTTAGAACAATTAACCAGTGGAACAACCTGCCTCCAGATGTGGTGAATGCTCCATCACTGGAGGTTTTTAAGAAGAGACTGGACAACCTTTTGTCTGAAATGGTATAGGGTTTCCTGCCTCAGCAGGGCGTTGGACTAGATGACCTCCAAGGCCCCTTCCAATTCTGTTCTTCTATTCTGACTATTTTAGATGGGATGTTATTCATTTTGTAGCAAGGTATGTACAGTTCATATCTCATTGAGTTTGACCTGAAACTGTATGGTGGAATTTTGCCTACAGCGAGAACAGAGAACAAAAATAATCTTCGGTTGCTGATACTTCTATGAACATCCAAAATAAGAAACATCAAGCATGCCTTTAATTCCAGATTATCACTGTTACCATGGCAATGTCCCAGTGTGGTGCCAAGAATAGATGCTGGGAAAAGAAATATTAACTATTTTCTTTGGAGTAATGAAAATGTTACGATGAGATCTACATGACAAAGCTGAAGGGTGCAGGGGGTGAAAAATTAAATAGTCTTCTCCAGCAGCTCACCGTGAATGATTCATAGTAAGACTGGACAGATAAGGCAGTCTTGAAATTTTTTTAAGACTTCTCTGCTATTGTTTTTGTAACCGTATATCAGAGGCTTTGTTGCTTCAAATATATGAAGCTGTCCTTAATTAGATAATTCAGTCTATGAATCAGTCAGGGTCATTTAAATATGAGCCAGCAGTGTGCTGCAGCTGCCAAAGCAACCAACACAGTTCTAGGCTGCATTAATAGAGAGATAGAATCAAGATCACGTGAAGTGTTAATACCACTTTGCAATGCCTTGGTAAGGCCACACTTGGAATAACACATCCAGTTGTGGTCACCATGATGTAAAAAAGATGTTGAGACTCTAGAAAGAGTACAGAGAAGAGCAACAAAGATGATTAGGGGGCTGGAGGCTAAAACATATAAGGAACAGCTGCTGGAATTGGGTATGTCTAGTTTAATGAAGAGAAGGATGAGGGGTGACATGATAGCAGTTGTTCCAATATCTCAGGGGATGCCACAAAGAAGAGGGAGTCAAGCTATTCTACAAAGTGCCCGAAGGCAGGACAAGAAGCAATGGATAGAAACTAATCAAGGAACTAAGAACTAACTAGAACTAAGGAGAAACATCCTGATAGTGAGAACAATTCACCAGTGGAACCACCTGCCTCCAGAAGCTGTGAATGCTCCAACACTGGAAGTTTTTAAGAAGAGACTGGACAGCCATTTGTCTGAAATGGTATAGGGTTTCGTGCCAGAGCAGTGGGTTGGACTAGATGACCTCCAAGGTCCCTTCCAACTATACTATTATGATTACGATTATGATGCATTCTTCTAGTTCAGTCATATCAATAACTTTCTTGTGGGAACCAAGATCATATTGCTCAGGTGTTTGGCGGGCTAGAACAGGGGTCTTCAAATTCGGCCCTTTTATGACTCATAGACTTCAACTCCCAGAATTCCTCAGCCAGGCACGCTGGTTGAGCTATTCTGGGAGTTGAAGTCCATGAGTCATATAAGGGCTGAGTTTGAAGACACCTGGGCTAGCACAACCATTATAGAGCCCGCCAAAGATGTTAGTTGGAGATTTATTACATATTTAGTGGGTGGGAAGTTTAACTTTTAACTTTGTAACCTTTTGTGAGGGGGGGGACTTCCTATCTTGGTTTCACCTATTTCGTGCTGATATTATGTAGCATTAAAAATGTCCTTTGAGGAAAGCAATTGCCTCAGAGTTCTTATTTCTACTGATCTCATCTATTGGAACCATGACACCTTTCTTGACACAGTTGTTAAGTGGATCATTGCAGTTGATCAGTTAGTAACCCGGTTGTTAAGTGAATCTGGCTTCCCCATTGACTTTTCTTGTCAGAGGGTTACAAAAGGGGATAACATGACCCCGGGATACAGCAACAGTCATAAATAGGAACCAGTTGCCAAGCCTCTGAATTTTGATCATGGAGATGCTACAAAGTTCATAACTGTGAAAAAGGGTCATAAGTCACATTTTTCAGTACCGCTGTAACTTTGAACGGTTACTATCAACTGTGGTAAAGTTGAGGACTACCTGTATTTTGTATTTTAGAACAGAATTGATCTGGAAGGGACCTTGGAGGTCTTCTAGTCCAGCCTTCTGCACAAACAGGAGGACCTATAGCAGGGGTAGGCAACCTTGGCTCTTTTATGACTCGTGGACTTCAACTCCCAGAATTCCTGAGCCAGCATGGCTCAGCTTGGAAACCTCTCCCTTTCCCCTCAGCGTGGCTGGTTTAGGAATTCTGGGAGTTGAAGTCCACGAGTCATAAAAGAGCCAAGGTTGCCCACCCCTGCCCTATACCATCTCAGACAGGTAATTGTCCTGCCTCTTTTTAAAACCTTCCAGCGATGGAGCGCCCACAATTTCTGTAATATAGTATGCCTTAATTTAAATGTGGTGCTTCTGACATGAATAAAGAACATCATAGTGGCTCAGAGGGCATCATGGCCTTCACTATTACAGAGATACATGTGGCCATCATTCCATCATTCACAAGGTTGGCTTGTGTCACAAACTAGCTTATTCTATCTTCCTTCCCCCGAGAAGCAGAGATAGTCAGGTGCTTTGAAACTCTTTTGCTTTTTTAGACTAAAAGAGAGAGCATTTTTTTTTATTAAAGAGTTTTACAAAAACAAAATTTTACAATATATCCCCAAATCCCTCCCACCCCAAACCCACCCACTTCCCCCCCCACTTCCCAGAGCTAAATACAGGATTATAGTTACAATAATCATATTCTAAATAAAAATTATGCATAATATACAATTAACCAAATTCATAATGTGCTTTAACTCCCCTTTAACATAATTACAAACAAAGTACCAATAACAATATCCCACTAAAATCTACTCATAAGCTAAATGGAACTTTTTAGTCCCATATTTGTTCTGAATATAATCTATCCGTCTCCTCCAAACTGAAATATATCTTTCCTGTGAATGATCTTTCAAATAAGCAGAAATCTTAGACATTTCTGCAAGATTCGAAACTTTAAACACCCATTCTTCTATAGTGGACAAACTATCCTTCTTCCAATATTGTCCCACCAGTAACCGTGCTGCTGTTATCATGTTCAACATCAAGTTAGTTTCTTTAACATCACAATCTACAACAATACCCAATAAAAACAATTGCGGAGAAAACTTTATCTTTCTCTTAAAAATCTTTTGAATGTTCCACCAAATTTTGATCCAAAAAGCTTTTATATTTCTACAAGTCCACCACATGTGAAAATAGGTAGCTTCTAAACTACCACATCTCCAACATTTAGACTGTAAATTAGGATACATGTTGGACAACTTCTTGGGATCCAGATTCCATCTATAAAACATTTTATAAAAATTTTCTCTTAAGTTTTGAGCCTGAGTAAATTTAACATTTCTGACCCAAATTATCTCCCAGGTGTCCAACGAAATTGGTTCCTGAATATTTTGTGCCCACTTTATCATACAGTCTTTAACCAGTTCCGTTTGCGAATCCAATTCAATTAAAGCATTATATATCCTCTTTATATGCGCACAATTTAAATCTCTAACCTTTTGATCTGACTTCCACCTAGCTTTCAATTGGGTATATTGAAACCAAGAGTAACTTATGTTTTCTTGTCTTAACTCCTCTAATGATTTAAGTTGCCAATCATTCCCTTGCAATCTAAGTAGTTCCTTATAAGAAACCATATCCATAAGCCAATCACTAATCCCTTCCCATGAGAAGCAGAAATAGTCAGGTGCTTTGAAACTCTTTTGCTTTTTTAGACTAAAAGAGAGAGCATTTTTTGACTCCCGGTTAGGAGCCAAATGACAACACTTTCCCCAGGTCCCTGCAGGAATTAACCTCAGTTGACAGAGTAAGTCTAAGGAGATAAAAGCTAGGCTGAATGAATCATTCTGAAAAAACAACAACAGCAATCCAACAATAGAATAGAAGGCAGACTGTTCCAAAGTCCAAAGTCAGTCCATTCTTCGTGGCAAGGAGGGAATGGAGAAATCTAAAGAGATAAAAGGATAAGCAAAATTGGGAAACACCCCCCCCCCCCACACACACACAATTTTAATCCTAGAGAACTCCAGTCTGGAGTGGAGGAAAAAGATTTTATCTTTTTCTCTCTCTTCACCTTTTAGGAACTCAGTACTCATAGCGTTACATCACACGGAGGCTAATCAAAAGCACTTGAAAGGATTGCAAACACCGCAAAACGCTATCCTTGAGATTCAGCCCTACAAGAGTCTACACACCAACCACGGTTAATGGTATTAAAAGCCACTTAGAGACTGGAAAATGTAGTAAGGTTCCATTTGATGTCCAGTTTCTGGCTTATCGTAACCCCCAGGCAGACCCTATACCAGGGGTAGGCAACCTCGGCTCTTTTATGACTCGTGGACTTCAAATCCCAGAATTCCTGAGCCAGAATGGGTCAGCTTGGAAACCTCTCCCTTTCCCCTCAGCATAGCTGGCTCAGGAATTCTGGGAGTTGAAGTCCATGAGTCATAAAGTGGCCTAGGCCTAGGCTAGGAGTAGGCCACCTTGGCTCTTTTATGACTCGTGGACTTCAACTCCCAGAATTCCTGAGCCAGAATGGGTCAGCTTGGAAACCTCTCCCTTTCCCCTCAGCATAGCTGGCTCAGGAATTCTGGGAGTTGAAGTCCACGAGTCATAAAAGAGCCGAGGTTGCCTATCCCTGCCCTATACTATATTCCTCTAGAAAACACCAAGGAAATGAATTCAGATATCCAGTATCATCCATGTTCATCTGTCCAATATCCTCTTTCCCAAATATAGTGCATTACCCCAAATATCAATGATCAGAGTTAACTACTTGATGACTCTTAAGTTCCTTGAGTGTGGAGCTTCGTTCTCCGAGCTTGTGGCTTGGTTTCCAAACATTTCATTACCAGGCTAGGTAACATCTTCAGCGGCGTCTAGGGAGTGTCAGTGTTCTGTTTATAAGGGCTTCGTAGGTCAGGTGATCTTCTCCGGATGGGTCTTGTGATGGATCAGGTGTGGGTTGCATCAAGTAATAATAATAATAATAATAATAATAATAATAATAATAATAATAATAATAATAATAATAATAACAACAACAACAATACATCAAGAAATTGCAGCTTCCTGCAATAACTCCAGCAAAGCTACAAAAAACTGCGCTACTCGGAACATCTTATATTTTAAGGTTGATACCTAGGATGCTGGCAGCAACCCGTGTCAATCATTAGTGCCAGTCTAGACATACCCGAGTTGCTAAACTAATCCACTGGGCATTGTGTAAAAAATACGACTTGCCTGTGTCCAAAAAGTCATGGGAACATAGGGTGGAAAAAGTTGTCGAGAATGAGAGGGTGAAGATCTTGTGGGACTTCCTGGTGGATACCTAGGATGCTGGCAGCAACCCATGTCAACCATTAGTGCCAGTCAATTTGAGTGTTCAGTTGACTGAGTTTCATGTTTAATGAATAAAAGTTTAATAATAATAATAATAATAATAATAATAATAATAATAATAATAATAATAATGAAAGACTGGGAGAGGTTAATACCAAGAGAGGAATATTTCAAGGAGATTCATTATCACCACTACTATTTGTTATTGCACTGTTTCCTATGTCAACAATACTGAATAATTCAAGGCATGGCTATCAAACATCAAAAACATCTGCCAGACTATCCCACCTCCTTTACATGGATAATCTGAAGCCGTATGGAAAAACATCATCTGAAATAGAACTGCTGCTGAACACTGTCCGTATATATAGCCAGGATATTGCAATGGAGTTTGGCTTGGACAAATGTACCACACTTACTCTCAAACAAGGAAAAATAGTGAAAACTGAAGGAATCAAGATGGCCCACGAAAATAACATTAAAAGTCTGGATGAGGAAGATTACTACAAATACTTGGGTATCCTTCAAGCTGACAACATCAAGCACACTGAAGTCAAGAAAAAGATTAGAGGTGAATACATCAAGAGAGTGAAGAAGATCTTAAAGTCCAAACTCAATGGAGTTAATACCTTGAAGGCAATCAATACCTGGGCAATTCCAGTCATTAGATACACAGCTGGAATAGTGGACTGGACTCAAGCAGCACTAAAAGCAATGGATAGGAAGACCAGAAAAATAATGACAATGAATCATGTCCTTCATCCACGCAGTGACATTGACAGACTCTATTTACCAAGGCAAATAGGTGGACGTGGAATGCTGCAAGTACATCAGATGGTTGAAGAAGAAAAAAATGGTTTTGGAAGAATATCTGAAGGATAATGATGAAGATGCTTACTTATCAGGAAGGCTTACTGACTACTGGAGAGACCAAACTGGACTACAAGAAAGACCAAATGAAGAACAGAATAGAGGCATTGGAAGACAAAGCACTACATGGCCAGTGCATTAAAAAAATAGCTGAGAAAGCAGATAATAACAAGACCTGGCAATGGCTAAGAGCAGGAAAGTTGAAGAAAGAGACCAAGGGACTAATTCTGGCTGCACAAGACCAAGCCTTAAGGACAAATGCATACAAAGTCAAAATTGAGAAGACAGCAACAGACAGTAAGTGCCGCCTATGCAAAGAAGCTGAAGAAACAGTGGACCACCTGGTAAGCTGCTGCAAGAAGATCGCACAGACTGACTACAAGCAGCGGCGTGACAAAGTAGCAACAATGATGCATTGGAAGACCTGCAAGAAATATCATTTGCCTGTAAGCAAGAACTGGTGGGATCATAAAATAGAGAAAGTCATAAAAATGATAAAGTTAAACTGCTCTGGGACTTCAAAATTCAAACAGACAAGCACCTGCAACATATCACCCCGGACGTAACAATTGTCAATAAGAAAGACAAAAAAGTCTGGTTAGTGGACGTAGCAGTGCCTGGAGACAGCAG
Organism: Vipera ursinii; assembly: GCF_947247035.1. Classification (NCBI taxonomy): domain Eukaryota; kingdom Metazoa; phylum Chordata; class Lepidosauria; order Squamata; family Viperidae; genus Vipera; species Vipera ursinii. The sequence continues at coordinate 207,553,921 of NC_139516.1, read as the reverse complement.
AATAGATGAGAAAGAACTGGAGAAGTTCTTACAAAGACCTACAAATAGAAATAGAAAGACTGTGGCAAAGACAAGCAAGGATAGTACCAGTAGTAATAGGCGCCTTGGGTGCAATCCCAAAACAACTGGAGCACCACTTGGACACCATCATCGGCATTGACAAATTCGCCATTAGTCAATTGCAAAAGGCGGCCTTACTAGAAACTGCTTCCATCCTGCGACGATATTCGTAATACCATCAAACATCCACATCTGCCTATCCGAGGTCCTTGGTAAGGAAATAATAATAATAATAATAATAATAATAATAATAATAATAATAATAATAATAATAATAATAATAAAAGTAATAGTAATAATAAGTTGGAAGGGACCTTGGAGGTCATCTAGTCCAAGCCCCTGCTCAGGCAGGAAACCCTATAGCATTTCAAGGAAATGGCTGTCCAGTCTCCTCTTAAAAAGGTAGACAAAATTGCCAAATCCAGTCTGAACATCTGGCGGACTGTGCGATGATAATAATAATAATAAAGTAATAATAATAATAATAATAATAATAATAATAATAATAATAATAATAATAATAATAATAATAATAAAGTTGGAAGGGACCTTGGAAGTCATCTAGTCCAACCCCCTACTCAGGCAGGAAACCCTATACCATTTCAGACAAATGGCTGTCCGGTCTCTTCTTAAAGACTTCCAGTGTTGGAGCATTCACCACCTCTGGAGGCGGGTTGTTCCACTGATTGATTGTTCTAACTATCAGGATGTTTCTCCTCAGTTCTAGGTTGCTTCTCTCCTTGACTAGTTTCCATCTGTTGCTTCTTCTCCTGCTTTCAGGCGCTTTGGAGAATAGCTTGACTCCCTCTTCTTTGTGGCAGCCCCTGAGATATTGGAACACTGCTTTCATGTCACCCCTCATCCTTCTCTTCTGAAGTTTTACAGAATGACAGAGTTGGAAGGACCTTGGAGATCTTCTAGTCCATCCCCCTGCTCAAGCAAGAAACCCTATACTATTTCAGCAAGTGATTCCCCAATTTCTTCTTAAAAACTTCCAGTGTTGAAGCATTCACAACTTCTGGAGGCAGGTTGTTCCACTGGTTAATTGTTCTAACTGTAAGGAAGTTTCTCCTTAGTTCTAGGTTGCTTCTCTCTTTGGATTAGTTTCCATCCATTGCTTCTTGTCCTGCCTTCAGATACTTTGGAGAATAGCTTGACTCCCTCTTCTTTGTGGCAGCCCTTGAGATATTGGAACACTGATATCATGATATAATGAAATTATATAAGGCAGACATGTCAAACTTGCCACATCATGTGATGTCTTGCAATGTATCAGAGCTTTTTCGGCACTGCCGGCAATGGGGTGGGCATGGTTTCCTGATGACGTGTCTGGCCTGCGGGCCAGCAGCTTGACACCCCTGATATAAGTTATCCAGCATCACCCATGTATACGTTGGGCAGCCACATACACTTGTAATAATATAATAAAATAATAAAATGTTATGAAAGTAGCTGCTGAGATAGCCAGGTAGTTTGACACACTCAAACGTATAAAACACAGTCACTAACCTATCTATCCCACGTGACAATCCGTAAACACTGTTGTGTTGTTTCTCAAATTATTGATGTTAGCTTGAGGACCGATGCACCAATGACTTAGTAATTATGTGGATATGAACTATCAAAGTTCAGAGTTCTTTGAGGCATTTGGCCTTTGATAAATTCCAATATCAGATTATCAGTTTTGTAGCTTCCAGGTTGATATGTCAATTGGAATTGAGTTATTTGTTGCCTTTTGTGCTTCTTCAATGGTTTGATACAGCTCTCTACTCAAGATTGATTCCAATGAACTTTTTAAAGATGCATTTTTGAAGGTACATCTCAATGACTTTTTTTTTAAAAAAAACCCCAAACTCTATGCAAACTGACATAAGGGCAAACACATGCCAGAGGAAAATACATTAAGTACAGTTAGTTTTCTATCCCTAATCAAGCTGCTTGAAAAGTTACCTAAAATAAATCTTTTAAGGAAGTTGAAACACCTGGCTGTCCTTGTTTGAATTAAGCAGCTAAGCAGGGGTGGGCATAATTAACATTTGGATGGGAGACAACCAGATAAACATGGAAGAAAACAGTGCCAACTCTAGCATCTGCCAAAAAACAACAACTCTGCAGGGATGTGTCCTTGAAGACTTCAGAAGTAAAGTTTGACTCAAAGGAGACGCTGCCCTTTAAGTCCACATTACAGCAGGAGTTGAAATCACTGCAATTATACAAAGCAACAGTAGACATTTAAACTATTAGAGACCGTTAGTGAGCAAAATGGACTCAATAATATTCATGGAGTGTTGTACATTCCAGGGCATTGAAAGGAAAATTGATTCTACACACCATATTGGTCTATACTTCTGAGGTTCAACTAGTACCTTTTTCTGTCGAGAGAGTTTTGAAAAACAAATACTTTGAAAGAGCAAAAGAATATCTGGCATGATTGGCTTCTGTTTGGGAAAACCGTTTTCAGCTTTTCCCCAACTCTTTTTGGCTGCAAAGTTGCTAAAATCTACGAAGAATAGTTGCGGGAATTGGATACAGTATGTCTAATTCAGGGGTCTTCAAACTTGGCGCTTTTATGACTTGTGGACTTCGACTCCCAGAATTCCTCAACCAGCGTGTCAGGCTGAGGAATTCTGGGAGTTGAAGTCCACAAGTCATAAAAGGGCCAAGCTTGAAGGACCCTGGTCTAATCTGATGAAAAGAAGGAGTGTTCCAATATCTCAGGGACTGCCACAAAGAAGAGCATGTCAACCTATTCTCCAAAGCACTTGAAGGCAGAACAAGAAGTAATAGATGGAAAGTAAGTGAAGTTGAGGACTACCTGTAATGCTAGAAAAGTTGGAAAGAAAGAGAAGAGGATGATTAGCAGCAAGGTGGATGGACTTAGTTACAGTGAAGTTTGGTGCATGGCTGGAAGACCTGAAGGACCAGGTTGGGATCACATCTTTCTGAAAAAGTCCATCATTGTGGATGTTGACAGTTAATATTGACTTGATGGTAATTGTAGGAGAAGGAATGGTAGAGCCTTGGGGTGGAGTCAAAAGAGGAATCAGCCTAGAATCAGTACATAGCCACAAACTTATTAAGTTCAATCCATCTTCCCTTCTGTTAACCCTTGTTGTTGTTGTTGTTAGCTGCGAAGTCGTGTCCGACCCATTGCGACCCTATGGACAACATTCCTCCAAGCCTTCTTGTCCTCTACCATCTTCTGGAGTCCATTTAAGCTCACGCCTTCTGCTTCAGTGACTCCATCCAGCCACCTCATTCTCTGTCGTCCTCTTCTTCTATTGCCCTCGATCTTTCCCAGCATTAGGCTCTTCTCCAGTGAGTCCTTCCTTCTCATTAGGTGGCCAAAGTATTTGAGTTTTAGCTTCAGGATCTGGCCTTCTAAAGAGCAGTCAGGATTGATCTCCTCTAGGACTGACCGGTTTGATCGCCTTGCAGTCCAAGGGACTCGCAGGATTCTTCTCCAGCACCACAGTTCAAAGGCCTCAATTCTTTGGCGCTCAGCCTTTCTTATGGTCCAACTTTCACTGCCATACATTGCAACTGGGAAGACCATAGCCTTGACTATACGCACTTTTGTTGACAGGGTGATGTCTCTGCTTTTTAGTGTGCTGTCTAGATTTGCCATGGCTTTCCTCCCCAGGAGCAAGCGTCTTTTAATTTCTTGGCTACAGTCCCCATCTGCAGTTAACCCTTATCTAGCACCAAAATAGTGCTAATCATTAGTTGACTAGATTCCTGTGTCTAGGCCTGAGCAATAAATCAGTTTAATTGGAACTTAAGGTGCGGCCTTGGTCTTTGCATCTGACATCAGTTGATTAATCAATTGATATTACTTAATTTCTGGCTTCTATTAATCCAGTTTGTGAATTCCTTCTTGCTTTTTTCTCAGATTCTACTTTACATCCCAAATCTGTGTGGAAGGCAGTGAGAATAGTCAGGGAAAAAGTTTCATAGTTTGGGTTAGCAGCTGCCTGACTTAATAATTAGCACTGTGCCCTTGTACAACTATTAGCTAATTTATCTTCACAACCTACTGGGAAGAGTTACTAACTCCATTAATGGAGATTGGGAACTGGGGACCTGAAGAGACGCCTTATTGTTATTATCAAAACATTTGTGCTGCAAGAAGGTTAAAGGCCGTGAAGAACTTAGCACCCTGGGGTTAAGAATTCTTTCATGGAGAATCTTATTTACTGATGCATTTTTTAGCCTCATTTTCCTTACAGCAGAAGCAACAGTCTTGTAATGGTAGAAGGCCATACATGACATTTTTGGAAGGCGAAGGGCCCACAAAAGCAACAATGAGGATGCAAGGAAGGTGGATGTTATTTTACAATAGCTTTCCCCCCCCCTGGATTTGGGATTGTAATTCAGTTTTCAAAGATAACATCTGTTTTTAAGGGGTGTGCTTCATTTTTTTTTAGTTTCCTGCCTTGAAAGGGGAAAGATGTTGCCATCTATCGGTTACTGCAGCCATTCAGAGGTCTCGGAGGGCTGAGGAAAATGAGTGGAATTGGCCCTATCACTTGACAGAGCTTACCTTCACTGCTTAAACAATCTTGTTAAGCCATCTGGTTTTTTTTAAACAAACAAACAAACAAACAAACAGTTGGCTTCCTAGTCCCAAAGGTGCTATTTCAAAAGGCAACTGGACTTTGTTTTTCCTTGAAGACATTTCGCTTCTCATCCAGGAGGCTTCTTCAGTTCTGACTGAATAGTGGGGAATAGAACGTACGTTGAAAGAAAAAAAAATCTTCATCAGGGTCCAATCCAAGCCTGGAATAATCAAAATGGAGACTGCTTTAGAAAGAAGGTTGTGGTTTATTGAAGAGGAGAGCCAGACAGAAAGACGGCTCTGGAAAAAGATTGACCACATGGAGCAGGGATTGGTGGGTTTTTATACCTCCTGGGGCTCTTGAGGTTGTTTCCTGTTCCTGTTTGAGGTTTTGTGTCGTGGACTTTGACCTGAGTCTGAGTGCTCCCCTTTGGTATTCATGGATTAATCCTATTATTTCCTGTCTTAGAGTTTGGGTGTGGTATGTAGATTTTAAGGGTCTTTGTCTTCCTAATCTCTTCAGCTTCCCGACTCCAACCTTCCTGCATGGATTATTGAATTTGCATTTCTAAAAGTTGGCCTGTGCCTAGGGGGCTAGGGCTGATTTCTGTCTTTTTTCAAAAGATCTTCTCCATTATTCCTTTGAGGAAATATATTCTGCCTTTTTTTAATATTTCCCAAAATATTTCTTTCTCTGGATTCTTCCCACAGAAGGATTTATATTCCTTGCAGTCATCTGGTCGTTAGTACTCCCTCTGAGGGTTGTGGAGGGGCCCTTGGAGGTTTATCTGTGCTCACAAGGTCACCTGAATAGTGCCAATGGGTGTGGAGCCTCCTTGGAACTGCCGAAAGGACTGTGTTGTAAACAGGAGAGAGGTGGTGTCTGATCCCTCCCCCTTGGTTGAGAGATGGCTGTTCAGTCTTAATGTAGGTGGCCTCTTTGACCCTTCTTTCAAAGCCCCTCTTTGGTCTGTCTCAGATCATGTACGTCTTGAGGGAAAACCTCAGAGGGAGTCTTCCTGTTTCATTTGTTTGCTTCCTTTTCTGTCCACAGTAGTCTCAAAAGTCTTCTCCGACACCACTGTTCAAAAGTGTCAATCCTTTTTTTTCTTTTATCCTGCCCCTTCAAAGTCCAATTTCTGCTTCCACGGAGTGTGTGTGTGTTGGGGAAGACTCTTGCCTGCACAATTCAGAATCTTTGTAAGCGTACATGCATCCTGGCAACTGCATACCTTTCGCAAGGACTTCAGGGCGGCTCCGCTGAGTGTTAACGTGCAACATATTTCTCGACTGCTTGCTCCTTTACTGTGAATGGCTGATCCTAAAAGGCAGAAGCTATTTACCACGACAACGTCCCCCTTGTCATTTCTGAGGGCTGGTTGTGGTGCCTGTTGTCTTCAGTTTGAGTTTCTTCATCTTTAATCGTAGTCCCATGTTGCTGGTGTTTTTCTCATTGTGCTCCTTGAGTTTCGTTATTAAGAGTTGGCAGATCAGGTGTGTTTTCAGCAATGAGAGGAGTGTCATCAGCACAGTGTCAGTTGTTAATATTTTTTATAACTGTTGTCCAAAAACATATAATGTTACAGTCGCTGGCTGCTTTGAAATGGCAGGCTGTGGTCAGCAGGAACATAACTTTCTTCAGATATTCATCTTTATAAAAAAAATGCCCTTTCATCCATTTTCATATTCTGCTACTACCAGTTTTATTTCCTTCTTCCATGCCTCCTCCTCCTCCTCCTCCTCCTCCTCTTCTTCTTCTTCTTCTTTTTCTTCTTCTTCTTCTTCTTCTTCTTCTTCTTCTTCTTCTTCTTCTTCTTCTTCTTCTTCTTCTTCTTCTTCTCCTCCTCCTCCTCCTCCTCCTCCTCCTCCTCCTCCTCCTCCTCCTCCTCCTCTTCTTCTTCTTCTTCTTCTTCTTCTTCTTCTTCTTCTTCTTCTTCTTCTTCTTCTTCTTCTTCTTCTTCTTCTTCTTCTTCTTCTTCTCCTCCTCCTCCTCCTCCTCCTCCTCCTCCTCCTCCTCCTCCTCTTCTTCTTCTTCTTCTTCTTCTTCTTCTTCTTCTTCTTCTTCTTCTTCTTCTTCTTCTTCTTCTTCTTCTTCTTCTTCTTCTTCTTCTCCTCCTCCTCCTCCTCCTCCTCCTCCTCCTCCTCCTCCTCCTCCTCTCTTCTTCTTCTTCTTCTTCTTCTTCTTCTTCTTCTTCTTCTTCTTCTTCTTCTTCTTCTTCTCCTTCTCCTCCTCCTCCTCCTCCTCCTCCTCCTCCTCCTCCTCCTCCTCCTCCTCCTCCTCCTCCTCTTCTTCTTCTTCTTCTTCTTCTTCTTCTTCTTCTTCTTCTTCTTCTTCTTCTTCTTCTTCTTCTTCTTCTTCTTCTTCTTCTTCTTCTTCTTCTTCTTCTTCTTCTCCTTCTCCTTCTCCTCCTCCTCCTCCTCCCTCTCCCTCTCCTCCATTCTTCATTCTCTTTCTTCCTTCTCTTTCTCCTCCTTCCTCCCCTCTGCTGCTCCTCCCCTTCCCCCTGCCCCTCCCCTTCCCCCTCCCCTCCTCCTCCTCCTCCTCCCATGAGTGATGATGAAATAAATTAATAGGCAGAAATAATCTTTTGTGGAACTCAAAGAAGGCGGCATTTTTCAGACTCTGAATGACACTGACCAAGAGGCAACCCAAATCAACTATGGAAAAAAAAGAGATGTCTTTTCTACTAACCTTTTTTTCCTAGGATAAACCATTTTTGTTTGTGCCCTGTCGGGCTTTGAAAGGGGACCAATGAATTTCTACTTCCTTCTATGCATGGTGCTCGGCTTCATCCCTGCCTTTTCTAAGAAGGGTGGAAACCTTCTTCCAAGAACTCATCGGAGATCCCTTTTTAAAAAATTTTGTCCCCTTTTTGGCCGATGGGGCTATGTCTGAAACACAATGTTCCTTCCCTAGTTGTAATCTGATTTGAAAGCTATGCTTACTCAGAGCAATGCACAATGACTTAATGGTTCCTAATCCCCAGGACCTTAGGTAATAAACACTGCACCAATGGCTCCTGAAGTTTTATATTATAACAACAACAACAACAACAATTTTATTGTCACTTTGAATGTGACACCAATCGGCATACATCAAAAAGAAATTTCGTTGCATACAGCTCTCAAAGGGTCACCGCCTCTGATATACACTCCTTGTTCGTGGCCAGCTCAAGTTTCAGGACATCCATTTTAGTCTCTAGGCAGTGAACGATGGCAAACAGGACAGATGGAAACAGAGCTCCAGGTGGATTAGCCCTCAAATTTGCTTGTATTCCTACACGACAACCTCACCTCCTTTTCTTTTCCTGATCCTGACTCTTCCGCCTTTTCCGTAAAGGGACCTCGTTCCTTTTCGCCCCTGGAGCATGCCGCCTGCCGCTGTCTTCAACTCCTCCAAAAGCCTCTCTCCCATCCTCAGGGCCTGCCGACAGCCTCCTCCAGTTCCTTTGCTCCATAAGCCCCGGGACCTCTCTTCCTCAGCCTCCTTCAGAAACAGCCCCGATTTGCAACAGAATCCATCGCTGGGCCAGCAGTCAGATCTTGCTGCCGGCAGAACAATTTCAAACAGCACCGATGACTTTTAACGGTCTCACCAACAGTTCCAAAACAGCTAAAAACTTGCCATACCAGCAAAGATTGTCAGCCGTATGTTAGCTTAGTCCTACTACATTGCTCAAACACATTAAAACCTTCTCGATCATGTGGCCCATATCCCTTATATTCTTCCAAAAACCTTTCACCTTCGAGGGCCAATGCAGCTGCAGCCGATCTGGGTGCCGCCATCTTAGAAGCAATGACTGAGAAGCCTTTCTGAAAAACGAACAGAGAAGCTTCTTTTATATAGGCTGCCTATGCAGACACCCAACCAAGAGATGCCAATATTATAATGCTGTTATGTACAGTAAATCAATCCTGCAACCACATCTGGAATATTGTGAACTGTTCTGATTGCCACTCTTCCAAAGGATATACAGGTGACTAGTTAGACTTCCTGGTGAAGTTATTCTGCTGCTGTAAATGCATACTGCTGGACTAGAAGGGCCAGATATCTCATCCAACCATGTTTATATCAGTGATGTGCCCTCCACAATGTCTTTTTGAGGGTAACATCACAAGACAAAAAAGGCTATTTGGAAAAGCCCAAATAGTCTTGTCCTGAAGGATCCTTGGTGTTATCTAGGCTTGGTGGTTTTCTTGCAGATGTTTCAAAACCCAACTAGGTAACATCATCAGGGTTAGAAAGGAGTGAGGACTGCAGAGTGGTGGTGGAGGAGGAGGAGGAGGAGGAGGAGGAGGAAGAGGAGGAGGAGGAGGAGGAGGAGGCGGAGAGGGAACTGTGGAATTTGGTGCTCTCTGAGGTTGGTTGTTTTCTTGCAGATGTTTCATAACCCAAACCAGGTAACATCACCAGTGCTATGATGTGATCAAGCTTGGGTAATAAAACATCTGCAAGAAAACTCTCAGAGCATGCACAGTCTTATTGAGCTGAGATAACCCAGGAGTAATCACAGTAAACAGTGGTCTATATTATATAATGGTTTATCTTACACTATCCACAATATCAAACACCAGGAACAATATACATACACATGTTAATACAGCAGTCTCCAACACACAGTAGTTACAGCAGGAAACAGAGAGAGAACAAATCTGCGGACTCTTCCCTTTTATACGAAGGCTCTTAAATAGACACAGACACTGCTTGCTCTTAAATAGACACAGACCTTGCTGAGCCATTCCCATCATTACATCTTACATCTTACCTTACATAAGCTGTTTAGCTGTTAAATCATTACCTTGACAAAAACAACCAACCTCAGAGAGCACCAAGGTCCCTCCTTGCAACCCTGAGCTACAAACATTTTCTTTTATTGGTAACTTTTGTCCTTGCTGTTCCTCTTCCCCTCGTGGTACCCAAAAAGCATTTAAGCCACTGAAACGTCATGATCTACAATACAGAGTTGGATGTCATGGACCTTGCCTGCAACAGGAACCAATCTGGAGCGTTTGTTCATCATCAAGGAAGGAAAATAGATCAACAAAGGGAAATAGGCTCCAGGAACATCAATGAATGTATGACAGTGATGCTGATAAATATGTGAAGTCAGGGTTGAAAGTGAGGGATCCTTGGTGCTCTCTGAGCTTGGCTATTTTCTTGCAGATATTTCATTACCGAAACTAGGTAACATTATCAGTGTTAGTAGGGAAGAGGATTTTCAGAGGAGGAGGAGGAGGAGGAGGAGGAGAAAGAGAAGAAGAAGGGCTGTGGAGTCCTTGGTGCTCTCTGAGCTAGGTTGATTTCTTGCAAACGTTTCATTGCCTAAATTAGGGAACATCATCAGTGCTAGTATGGCAATGAGGACAGGACTCCAACTCATAGTGGGAGACTTTGTAATATTGTTGCATTTGTCTGTCTCTCTGTGTGTGTGTTTACACTTGGGCATTGCTCTTTATTTATAACATTTACAGCTCTTAGAATTCCTGGGCTAGAAATCCAATATATCTCCCGCCGCCCCCACTACAGTTGTCTGTTTAAAACAGCCACTTGTGGGTTTTTGGACCTAGCCAACCAAGATCATAGTTCTCATAGCAGTACCCTGGACAGCTGCCAATGTTGGTTCCATCAGTTGATGCCAGGGTGAATGGATGGGGAAGCTGGCTGAATCTTCATGAACAGCTTTTTTTTTTTACATTTTCCATTTTCTCTAGGCTGCCTGGTTGACATGAACATCTGAGACATATTGGAAAGGGTTTTTGTTTTGTTTTTTGCTCCTTTCTCAGAGTTAAACATAGATGAGTAATTCTTAAAAGCTTTAAAAATAGCACAGGCATCTAAGGACCATCTGCACAAATAAGATTGTCTGAGCCGTTGTGACTTAGTGTTGCCTGCTCTCCTCTCCAAGGTTTTGAGCCCATTGAATTCATGGAGAATAGTAATAATTACAGGTAGTCCTCGACTTACAATAGTTCATTTCGTGACCATTCAAAGTTACAACAGCCCTGGTAAAAAGTGACTTATGACCTTCATTCACACTTACAACCATCGCAGCATCCCCCCATGGTCACGTGATCAAAAATCAGACACTTGGCAACTGGCTTGCATTTATGACTCTTGGTGTTCTGTACCAGCCTGCTACCAGCCCTGCAGAAAAGGCAGGGTCAACCCCTCCACAAACGGCAAGAGGCTGGAATTATGCCTGCCAAATTTATTGCAACAAAAACAAACAAGACACGAACCAAGAAACAGAAGCTTAAAGAAACATGAACCATCCGAGCGGTTGCCTTCAGCAAACCAGCCCTCCCACACATTCCCCTTATATAGAGTTCAGGGCGTGGCTTCTCTCTGCCTCCTTCCGAGAAGCCCCATTGCCTTCCTCTGTTTACTCCTAATTGACTGCCTCCTGCGTTGGGCGTCCTTGAACAGGGCCAGCTGTGGGTCATCTTCATCCACACTGTCAGGCTCACACAGCTGGGTCTCCGTGGTGACCAAGTGGGAGGGGCCTGGCTGAGGGCTATCATCAGCAAGATCTTCAATCCCCTCAGCAAGGTCTTCAACACCCCCCTCCTCCTCTGAGTCATCCGACCCAACTGCCGAACCCACAGGCTGACCCTGAATCACAACACTTGGCATGTCCCGGAGTCACCTGATCAGCTTTGGTGACCTTCTGACAAGCAAAGTCAACGGGCAAAGCCAGATTCACTTAACAACCGTCTTACTCAGCAAATGAAATGATTCAGTTGTGGCCAGAAAGATCGTAAAATGGGGCAAAACCCACTTCACGAATGTCTCACTTATCAACATAAATTTGGAGCTCAATTGTGCTTATTAGTTGAGGACTACCTATATTGTACCAATAATTTGAAAAATAACCAGAACTAACAAAGGACTCATGGTAGCAGCATCTGCTTTTAGATTTTCGCGTCTGAACTGGCCAAGTAAAAAACTTAAATCTAATGCGTAGCCACCTGTGTGAATCGGGCTTTCAATTGAAGGGATCAATTCCCGGCTAGCCAGGACTGCCACAAATTTCTGAGCCACATCAAACTCGGCGTCCCAATTTAAAGACTTGTAGAACTACCAGCATTTACATGAAAGCTGGGACAAGGTCCCTGAAGTAAAGACAAGGACAGAGAAAGCTCGAACAGCATTCTTCAAGATGAAAAAGGTCTTCTGCAGTCATGACATAAGCCTAAGATTGAAAATCAGGCTTGTCAGATGTTGTAGTTTTTCTGTCCTGCTCTATGGAGTAAGACCACTGACAGAAGCAGAGACTAGAAGCATTTGAAATGTAGATTTACAGGTGGCTGTTACGTCTAAGCTGGGCTGACAAGATCAGAAATGAGGAGGTGATAAGCCGCCTGGGAAAGGCAAGGGAAATAATCAAAACAATGAAAAAATGAAAGTTAGAATAATTCGGACAGGGGATGCGACACCCAGAAAAATACGGCACACTCCATTTAATCCTCCAGGGAAAGATTGAAGGCAAACGAGGTCCAGGCAGGAGAAGATCATCATGGCTTCAAAATCTAAGGGACTGGTTTGGACAAAACTCAGCAGCAATTTTTCATGCGGCTGCTGATCAAACAATAGGATCGCCAACATGATCGCCAACGTCCGATAATGGATATGGCACAAGAAGAAGAAGAACGACCAGCCTTGGAGGCTCCATTGCCAGCTCAGCCCACAGATCCAAGCAGGAACATTGCTGTTATGGGAAAAGAGGTTGACTGCAAAAATCCTGAAGGTATTTTTTATTTATTTATCTGCATAAATAATGTAGCAGCATAATTTATATTTTAAAAATCAAACACTGAACCAGTATATGCCTTCAGCTTCCAGCTGGTCATGATGTGGTCTACAGTTTGACGTGGCCCCCGCAGTCACACTGAGGGGAGGAGACGTTGCCCCATTTCATTCAGAATAGAACTGGAAGGGACCTTGGAGGTCTTCTAGTGCAACCCCCTGCTCAAGCAAAAAACCCTATACCAGGGGTGTCAAACTCGCAACATCACATGATGTGTTGCGACGTATCGCGACTTTTTCCCCATTGTTGGCAGTTGGATGGGTGCGGTTTCGGTGTGATGCATCCGGTCTGTGGGCCAGCAGTTTGACACCCCTGCCCTTTACCATGGCTGTCCAATCTCTTCTTAAAAACCTCCAGTGATGGAGCACCCACAACTTCTGAAGGCAAGTGGTTCCACTGGTTAATGGTCCTCACTGTCAGGTAGTTCCACCTTAATTCCAGGATCAGCTTCTATCCGTTGTTCCTTGTCCTGCCTTCCGGTGTTTTGGAAAATAGGTTGACCTCCTGTCCTTTGTGGCAGCCCCTCAAATACTGGAATAATGCTATCATGTCACCCCTAGTCCTTCTTTTCTCTAGACTAAAGGTAAAGATAAAGGTTCCCCCGCACATGCGTGCTAGTCGTTTCCAACTCTAGGGGCCGGTGCTCATCTCCGTTTCAAAGCCGAAGAGCCAGCGCTTGTCCAAGGATGTCTCCGTGGTCATGTGGCCGGCATGACTAGACACCAAAGGCGCACAGAACGCTGTTACCTTCCCACCGTAGTGGTCCCTATTTTTCTACTTGCATTTTTTACGTGCTTTCGAACTGCTAGGTTGGCAGAAGCTGGGATGAGTAACAGGCGCTCACTCTGCTACGCGGCACTCGGCATTCGACCCGCCAAACTGCCGACCTTCTGATCGACAAGCTCAGCGTCCTAACCCACTGAGCCACCGCGTCCCTTTTTTCTCTAGACTAGCCATACCCAAATCCTTTAACTGTTCTTCATATGTTTTAGTCTCCAGGCCTTTAATCATCTTAGTTGCTCTTCTTTGCACTTTTTCCAAACTCTCAACATCTTTTTGTAACGTGGTGACCAAAACTGGATGCCGTGTTTCAGGTGTGGTCTTAATAAGGTTTTATAAAGCAGTACTGATGCTTTACGTGATTTTGATTCTATGCCTCTGTATTCATACAGAGAGTCCTGGCAGATGCCCTATGAGGCTCAAACCCTATTCCGGATTTGGGCTCCATTTTTTTTCCACCCAACAGAAGAAAAATTATACCTATGAACAGAGGTTTAGATAGGAAAGCTGACAGTTTTAGATTCGTTAACTACAAATCTAGGCCAGGATCATTTCCTACTACAGTATTATTAGGTATAAAGCTGTATAAAGAGAATAAAAGTCAATAAATGTTAGAGATAAGTAATTCACTCGGGTGGTAGGAAAACGGAGAATTCATCACGGTGAAAGTTGTTATTTGCATCTCGCGTACATTGACACCATATATTTTACAGGAACTGTCAAACTTGCTATTATAATTCCAATTGGGTGAAATCATAAATGGGCCCAATCTTGCACAGCAATCACAGATAAATATATGTTGTGGGTCAGTGAATAAGAGCACGAAATTGCTGAAGAGCTGATGTGTTTGGGTTTATAATCGGAGTTATTTAATACAGAAAACAAATTGGATTATTGAATTAGAAAACCTTGACATCTTTCTCTATTGCTGTACCATTCTTTTTAAGATATCCCTTTAAAGCAAGAGTAAAAATTAATACCAGCTAAAATAATGAAAGAAGGAAAAAAGGAAGAGATAGAACAGAAAGCCAAACTATAAATAGATAGGGGCAAAATACAAAAGAAAGAAAAAAGATTTTTAATCTAATCTAAATGAGAAACAAGAATATTATTTATTTATTTTTCAGTTGAATTTATATACCGCCCTATTCCCGAAGGACTCAGGGCGGTTCACAGGGCAGTTAAAACAGTACGAAAAAGAGAATAAAATGAAATTAAATTAGTACAAGCCCACAATTAATAATCACAATAAAAATTAAAATTTAAAAATTTAATTTAATTTAATTTAATTTAATTAAAATATTTTAAAATTTAAAATCCCTCAGTCCAGGCCAGACAGTTCGAACAACCAGGTTTTTAAGTCCCGGTGAAACGAGCGAAGGTCGGGGGCAGTCCGAAGCTCCATCGGCAGTTCGTTCCAAAGGGCGGGCGCACTCACAGAGAATGCCCTCCCCCTGGGAATCACTCGCCGGCAATCTCTAACTGGCGGAACCCTAAGAAGGCCCTCCCTGTGGGCGCGCACAGTACGATGGGAAGCTGATGCTGGTAGCAGGTGCTTCCTAAGGTAATCCGGACCCATGCCATTTAGGGCTTTATAGGTCATCACCAGCACCTTGAATCTCACCCGGAGGGCAACTGGAAGCCAATATTATATTGTCCTCTTATTTTTTCTCCTCCTTGAAATTGGTATTTTATTGACTACTATTCTAAATATTGTATGACTGATATGGATATGGAAATGAGATAAATAAGAACTGGATTACATTACTAGGTATTGGAGAAAATTGTGTAAAGGGAAAGGAAGTTATTTAGCCAAATGAAAATGAGAAATCTTAAACGTTTAATTTCAATATTAATGTAAAATTAAAGCTAGAAAAATAGATAAGGTGTTTGATGTTTTAAAGATGGAATGTTAAAATATAAAATATACTAATATATATATATATATATATATATATATATATATATATATATATATATATATATATACTATTAAGTGACTGATGGGTAGCGATAAGAAATATGTTAATTTAGATAAGAGATAGTGTGTATTAAAGGAAAAAAGAGAGAGGAAGTATTGGTTATAATAACTTGGAGATTTATAATAATATGTATTTGTCTGAAATGGAACTATTGTAACCACGTTGCTTTTTAAATATATTATTGTAGTATTGGAAAACTAATAAAAAAAGAAAGAAAAAAGATTTTAAAAAAGTGACTTCTAATCTTCTTTATAGCAGTTATAAGCACAGTTGTAGATACAGTGATACTCATTGTTAATTGGTTCTGGGAGGCACAATGAGCATCAAAAACAATGAGTAACAGATTTTTCTCATAAGGAGTAATGTAGTGAGTCAGAAGGCAGCTGATATTGACAAGTTCTAGCTTGTGCGTTGAGTACCAAACAAACGTTGAGTACTGTGACAAAATTTTCATGTCACAAAATGTGTTGAGCACCAAATTTGATGAGTTTCAAAGGACTGGAAAACCAAGGTACCATTGTATACTTCTAAGAATATTCCTTCTATCCCTTATCATATATGAAAAACAGACTGCCATGATTTTTCCCCCAACTGCTCATCCATCAGTCCCAATAGGAGAAAATGTTTGATTTCACTTTTATATTAATCTTTAAAATCTTCTGAATCAGTGTATGCATTTGAACCCCAACTCTTCTAGCTTTCTTTTTTTTTTGCAGATTCACCGAGCATGATAAAATGACCATTCTTGTTGTATAAGGGCAATTCGGAACTAAACCTCCATTTGGTTGTCAATGACAGACACTCGCAGATGCGGAACTTTTATTATACACATTAGAAAACTACAACATTACATTATTTTTTGACATAATCGCCATTCAAACTGAGGCCCTTGTCGTAACGTCTAACAAGGTTTGAAATTCCTTAGTTGAAGTCGCTCGGAGCCAAATCTGGGCTATTTGTGTGTGTGATCAAAAACATCCCAACAGAACTGTTTCAAAAGTTCTTGGGCATATCTAGCAGTGTGCGGGCGAGCATTATCATGAACCAACACCACACTGGAAGTGGTGCCATAGAAAATCCCACCAAATGTGAAGAGGCCGAAGGAGTAACTGCTAGTGAAGTTCATGGAGTGTGGTTCAACCATCAATTCAGACGTGTACTCTGAAATGTTACGAAAACTCAAGATGAACCATTCACAAGAAGTGTTGGGTCCTGCTGACTTCTGGTGTGGTGTTGGCTCACAATAATGCTTGCCCGCACACCTCTAGATGCACCCAAGAAGCTAGTTGAAGCAGTTCTGTTGGGATGTTTTTGATCACACACACACACACACACACACACACACACACACACACACACACACCCAGATAGCCCAGATTTGGCACCGAGCAACTACTATTAAGGAATTTCAAACCTTGTATGATGTTATGACAAGTGCCTCAATTTGAATGGCGATTATGTCAAAAAGTAATGCAATGTTGTAGTTTTCTAATGTGTATAACAAAAGTTCTGTATCTGTGAGTGTCTGTCACTGATAACCAAAGGGAGGTTTATTTCCGAATTGCCCTTGTAAATATTTTCAGCATTGTCTTGAACTATCTTTACTTACGTCCACAGTTAAGACCAAAATTTATGTTGCTAAGTGAGACATTTATTAAGCGAGTTTTGTCCCATTTTACAATCTTTCTTGTTGCCGTTGTCAAGTGAAGCACTGCAGTGGTTAAGTTAGTAACACGACTGTTAAGTGAATCTGGCTTCCTCATTGACACTGCTTGTTGAAAGAGGGGATCACGTGACCCCGGGACGCTGCAACCGTCATAAATATGAGTCAGTTGTCAAGCATCTGAATGTAAATCCCATGACCATGGGGATGCCACAACGGTCATAAGTGTGAAGAAAAACGGTCATAAGTCACTTTTTTAGTGTGGTTGTAAATTTCATCACCGAATGACCAAGTAAATAAGTTGAGGATTACCTGTATCTTAACCGTTTGTATTCAACCTCATACTGTCAAGTCGCAAAGAATGCTTATGCTGTTTCAGCCATTATTGTTTCTCAGCTTGCCTACAAACTCAGGGGGAGAGGAGGGGAGAATGGAATGCAGACTTCTGATATCTAGAGGCCAATCCATGGGAACCAAGGACATTCAAGATTTGTTTATTGAGAACTAAAGACATTATCTCTTAATAGTTATCTGAATTATAATAGGATAATGTGAATGGCTGTAGGACTTGGGTTTGGCTAGTCTAAAGAAAAGAAGAAATAGGAGAGACATGATAGCAGTATTCCAGTATTTGAGGGGCTGTCACAAAGATGAGGGGGTCACATTATTCTCCAAAGCACCAAAGGGCAGAACAAGAAACAATGGTTGGAAACTGACTAAGGAGAGAAGCCACCTGGAATTAAGGAGAAACTTCCTGACAGTGAGGACAATTAACCAGTGGAAATGCTTACCTTCAGAAATCGTGGAGGTTTTAAAGAAGAGACTGGACAGTCATTTGTCTGAGATGGTATAGGTTCTCCTGCTTGAGCGGAGGGCTGGACTAGAAGACCTCCAAGGTCCCTTCCAGCTCTATTCTATTCTAAGACCTGCACAATAGAGGGAGATAGACTTTTGTACTTTTAATATAGCAAATTAGGCGGGAAATAACCAGAGATAGTTTTTCTTTCACCTGTACCAAAATGCTGTGCTCAATAAAGTTTTGCATTAGAGATTGGATTGTCTCAGCTGTGCTTACCTTGTTGGGTTCATCAGTCGGAAGCTTGACACATACATTAATCTCAGCATTGAAAGGCTAAAATATCACCTCTCTGCAGCATGGTTACTCCTTTGTCATTGCCCATCTAAACTTTTAAGTTAGTGAAACTTTAACCTTCCTTTGAACCATTAATTTCAGCCTAAAAAATTGGCATGAAGGAAGAGATTGAATGATATTCTTCCTAACCACTGCAGGTCCGGAAAAAAAAATTCCCTTATTTCTTCTGATGCAACCATATTCCATATTTGCAAATATTTAGGAGGTTTCCATCAGAGTTTGCACAAGCGGATGCGTGGAGGGTGTTTTTGTTCTATCCGTGCTGTCAGCACCCCACAAGCATAAATGATTAAAGAAGAAAATTGCACCATCTTCAAGATGATCTCCAAAAAAAAGGCACCATGGGTGGACAATCAAAGCATTAACGGAAACGCAGCTAGAATGAATGGAAAAATGTACCCGAAGGAATCCTTATAACTGTCACTGGAATGAAGTGCCTGCATTCTAAATTTGGCTTAGCTGCCCTACAAAGCCTTTCATTATGCTAGGTTGAAAAGCCCATGCCTGCACCAAACCTTCAGATATTAGTCAAAGAATTAGAGGCCACCAGAACTACAGTATAGCTAACATAATAACAAGGCTAATAGTGTACTGATATAGCATCAATAGGGATGCGGTGGCTCAGTGGGTTAGGACGCTGAGCTTGTCGATCAGAAGGTCGGCAGTTTGGCGGGTCGAATCCCGAGTGCCGCGTAACAGAGTGAGCGCCTGTTACTCGTCCCAGCTTCTGCCAACCTAGCAGTTCGAAAGCACGTAAAAATGCAAGTACAAAAATAGGGACCACTACGGTGGGAGGGTAACAGCGTTCTGTGCGCCTTTGGCGTCTAGTCATGCCGGCTACATGACCACGGAGAAATCCTTGGACAAGCGCTGGCCTTTGAAAAGGAGATGAGCACTGGCCCCTAGAGTCGGAAATGACTAGCACGCATGTGCGGGGGAACCTTTACCTTTATAGCATTAATAATGTGTGAGATTCACATATATTACATATAATACTTTAAAGCAAGACGAGAAATAATGGGTGAAAACTAACCAAGGAGAGAAGCAACCTAGAACTAAGAAGAAATTTCCTGACACCTAGAACAATCAATCTGTGGAACGACTTGCCTCCAGAAGTTGTAGGTGCTCCATTACTGGAGGCTTTCAAAAAGAGATTGGGCAAACATTTGTCTGAAACGATATAGGGTCTCCTGCTCAAACAGAGGGTTGGACTAGAGGACCTCCGAGGTCCCTTACAACTCTGTTAATCTATGTTCTCAATCTTAGCAACTTTAAGAGGAGTGGACTTCAACTTCCAGGATTCCCCAGCCAGTCATGCAGGCTGGGGAATTCTGGGAGCTGAAGTTCACTCCTCTTAAAGTTACTTAGGCTCAGAAACACTGCTTTAAAGAATGGACAGCTAACTTCCTTTGAGGCTGGGATAATAATATAATAATAATAAATAATAGATAATAATAAAAATAATACAGAGTTTGATGAAAACCTGGAAAACATTGATGGACTTTTTGTTGAAAATGGAAAAAAAAACAAACCTGGTGATTTCTGATTTGATGATTGAAAAAGATTGAATAAGGGGCTCAAGGGTTGACTGTAATGTGAAAGAGGCAGGAGGGATACAGAAAGTCCTCAACTTACGACTGGTCACCGAGTGGCCTTTTGAAGTTATGATGGACCTGTCCCAAAGGTGCTTTTTCAGGAGGCACCTGGACTTTCTTGTTTTTCTTTGAAGACATTTCGCTTCTCATCAAGGAAGCTTCTTCAGCTCTGACTGGATGGTGGGGAATGGCAGGATTTATACTCCTTGCAGACGGCTGGTCATTTGCCTTCTTTTAGAGAGCCGTTGATCCTGCAGCCAAGAAGACTCCCCACCAGTCTACAACACAGCAGTTCAAAGAAGGCTTCATGCCCATTTGCACCGCTCAGGTGATCCTGAGGACACAGTTAAACCTCCAAGTGGCCTGAACAACTCTGTAAAAGAATGCAAATGACCAGCTATCTGCAAGGAGTATAAATCCTCCCTTTTCCCACAATCCAGACAGAGCTGAAGAAGCTTCTTGGATGAGAAGCTAAACATCTTCAAAGAAATACTTTGAAAAAGCCCCTTTGGGACAACTGTGACCTGGATGACTGAGAATCTCCATAGACACTTATGATAGATCTGTCAAAAATACATATGAACCAGATCCAAAGTTATAACAAATGTCCTTCCTGCCTCATGTGACTACATTTATAGCCACTTGCAGCTTCCCACAGTCACGTGACTTAAATTTATCACGCTTTTGCTAATTACTGGTGTTTATTTCTGGTTTTTGACAAAAACACCTCTTAGCAAACAGTGGTTTGGCTTAATGACAATGGTATTCAAGTAATGAGTCTGAATTTGCTTAAAACTACCACATACACAAAAAAGGTCATAGAACCAGGTTTTATGGGTGAAACAACCATCAAAATTTACAATTGTAGTGGTCAGGCTCCATTACCGTTGTCAGTTGAGGCCTACCTATAATGAGTTTCTTTGTAACTGCTGTAAAAAAAGTCAGAAGTCTCTTCTTTTATCATCTTTTTTTTGGATGGTATTGTTTTCTGCACTTTGCGGTTTCTCTGGTGTTGTACAGGTGAAACTCGAAAAATTAGAATATCATGCAAAAGTTCATTTATTTCAGTAATGCAACTTAAAAGGGGAAACTAATATATGAGATAGACTCATTACATGCAAAGCAAGATAGTTCAAGCCGTGATTTGTCGTAATTGTGATGATTATGGCTTACAGCTCATGAAAACAACAAATCCACAATCTCAGAAAATTAGAATATTACATGCAATCAATAAAACAAGGAGTGTACATAGAACAATATCGGACCTCTGAAAAGTATAAGCATGCATATGTACTCAGTACATGGTTTGGGCCCCTTTTGCAGCAATTACTGCCTCAATGCGGCGTGGCATGGAAGCTATCAGCCTGTGGCACTGCTGAGGTGTTATGGAAGACCAGGATGCTTCAATAGTGGCCTTTAGCTCTTCTGCGTTGTTCGGTCTCATGTCTTTCATCTTTCTCTTGGCAATGCCCTATAGATTCTGTATGGGGTTCAGGTCAGGCGAGTTGCTGGCCAATTAAGCACAGTAATCCCACGGTCATTGAACCAGGTTTTGGTGCTTTTGGCAGTGTGGGCAGGTGCCACGTCCTGCTGGAAAATGAAGTCAGCATCCCCATAAAGCTCATCTGCGGAAGGAAGCATGAAGTGTTCCAAAATCTCCTGGTAGACAGCTGCATTGACCCTAGAATTAATGATGCACAGTGGACCAACACCAGCAGATGACATGGCTCCCCAAATCAACACAGACTGTGGAAACTTCACACTGGACTTTAAGCATCTTGCAGTGTGTGCCTCTCCATTCTTCCTCCAGACTCTGGGTCCTTGGTTTCCAAATGAGATGCAAAAGTTGCTCTCATTAGAAAAGAGGACTTTGGACCACTGAGCAACAGACGAGGTCTATTTTTCTTTAGCCCAGGTAAGACACTTCTGACGTTGTTTGTTGTTCAGGAGTGGCTTGACAAAAGGAATACGACATTTGAAGCCCATGTCCAGGATCCATCTGTGTGTGGTGGCTCTTGATGCACTGACTCCAGCCTCAGTCCACTCCTTGTGAAAGTCCCCAACACTTTTGAATGGCCTTTTCCTGACAATCCTCTCCAGGCTGCGGTCATCCCTGCTGCTTGTGCACCTTTTTCTTCCACACTTTTCCCTTCCACATAACTTTCTAGTAATGTGCTTTGATACAGCACTTTGGGAACATCCAACTTCTTTTGCAATTACCTTTTGAGGCTTTTCCTCCTTATGGAGGGTGTCAATGATGGTTTTCTGCACAACTGTCAGGTCAGCAGTCTTCCCCATGATTGTGATTCCTACTGAACCAGACAGAGACCATTTAAAGGCTCAGGAACCCTTTGCAGGTGTTATGTCTTAATTAGCTGATTAGAGTGGGACACTTTTGAGCCTAGAATATTGCACCTTTTCACAATATTCTAATTTTCTGAGATTGTGGATTTGGGGTTTTCATGAGCTGTAAGCCATAATCATCACAATTATGACAAATCAGGGCTTGAACTATCTTGCTTTGCATGTAATGAGTCTATCTCATATATTAGTTTTCCCTTTTAAGTTGCATTACTGAAATAAATAAACTTTTGCATGATATTCTAATTTTTTGAGTTTCACCTGTATTAGAAGACCTCCAAGGTACCATCCAACTTTCTATTCTATTCTATTCTATTCTATTCTATTCTATTCTATTCTATTCTATTCTATTCTATTCTATTCTATTCTATTCTATTCTATTCTATTCTATTCTATTCTATTCTATTCCATTCCATTCCATTCTATATTCCATTCCATTCCATTCCATTCCATATATTCGATTCCATTCCATTCCATTCCATTCCATTCCATATATTCGATTCCATTCCATTCCATATTTTCTATTCTATTCTATTCTATTCTATTCTATTCTATTCTATTCTATTCTATTCTATTCTATTCTATTCTATTCTATTCTATTCTATTCTATTCTATTCTATTCTATTCTATTCTATTCTATTCTATTCTATTCCATTCCATTCTCTCTTCGTTCCATTCTTTATTTATGTCAGCAATGGCCTCTTAGCTATATAAAATTCTCAATAAAATTATTAATTTAATGAGTCTTTGATATTAATGGTATGATTAACTGTCTGATTCAATAAGATTCAGAGTGTGTACTTTGAGCGGTACAGGAACTTCTGGCATAGTTCCAGAAATAGAGGTAACTCTCAGTTTTTTAAAACAAACAGATGTAACTATACTTTTCAGCCAAAGCAGTAAAGCCAATTACTTAAAGTATAATCCTCAGAGGGTTCCCCCCCCCACTTCATTATTTTGTACTTCTGTGTAGGGGTTTATTTACTGGCCTATGGACTTAAATGGATGAAAACAATGCAGATAATATCTACTTTGATGTGAGATGGAGTCAGGAGGGACCCATTTTAGAAGGGTGGCTTTCTACAAGTTCCCCTCCTGAAAAGTCCTTCTTTTCCCCAGAGTAGAAAATGGTCTGTGATTACTAAAAACATTACAGCCCATTAATTCCAGGAAGGCTGCCTTCTGCTATTCTGTTGTCAAATATTGACGTGTTTGTATGTTACCAACAGATTCAATAATGTTATCCTTTTGACAACATTTCATACCACCCGAAATTAACTCATTTTCAACCTCACCCTGAAATCTAATCTGTTAGCTTTCCAGGATGCAAGAAGTGTTTCAACCCTCCAGAAAATAAGAACATAAAATATGCGCTTTACAATTCTCAGCACAAGAAGGTGTGAAGACTTGGTTCACACTACAATGGCTTTATAGGTCCAAGCAATCCATTTATTTAGCATTTATTAGATTATTATTTTTTTCATCTGGCCTTTATTGCTTTATAAGCAACTCAAGGTGGTGAATTTACCTAATACTTCTTCCTCCTATTTTCCTTACAACAACAGCCCTGTGGGGCGGGTTCAGCTGAGAGAGAGGGTGACTGGCTCAAAGTCACTTCACCTTTCAGATCAACTTTGGGCTGGGGCAGGATATGTCCAGGCAGACATTCAGCAGGTGAAGTTCTTTTATTTTATGTTTTTATTTTGGGATATAGAAACCTGTCACAGATTATACTTGATTCATTTCTCACAGGTTTTACTGACTGCCTAAAATTCCAGTTAGTATAATTATTGGTGGTGGTGGGGTCCATAGGCCCTTTTATGACTTGTGGACTTCAACTCCCAGAATTCCTCAGCCAGGTGTACCTGGCTGAGGAATTCTGGGAGTTGAAGTCCACAAGTCATAAAAGGGCCAAGTTTGAAGACCCCTGCCCTAGGCTCACAGTGCTATACAATGGGTGGGTTTCCTCTCATATTCTGAACCTTATTTTATTTAATATTTTTTCTTTATTTTCTTTATTTATTTATTTTAATTCCATTTATATCCCGCCCTTCTCCGAAGACTCAGGGCGGCTTACAAGCTTAGCAGTAAGCTTTAATGATGTTCTGTTCCAAAATGCTCAGTGTGACATACAGAGAAAAAAAAATCCCTAGAAGATAACAACAACAAAGTTGGAAGGGGCCTTGGAGGTCATCTAGTCTAACCCCCTGCTCAGGCAGGAAACCCTATATACCATTTCAGTCAAATGGCTGTCCAGTCTCTTCTTAAAAACTCCCAGTGTTGGAGCATTCACAGTTTCTGGAGGCAGGTTGTTCCACTGGTTAATTGTTCTAACTGTCAGGAAATTTCTTCTTAGTTCTAGGTTGCTTCTCTCTTTGGTTAGTTTCCATCTGTTGTCCTGCCTTCAGGTGCTTTGGAGAATAGTTTGACTCCCACTTCTTTGGGGCAGCCCCTGAGATATTGGAAGACTGCTATCATGTCCCCCTCACCCTTCTCTTGACATACCCTAGACTAGACATACCCAATTCCAGCAACTGTTCCTTATATATTTTAGCCTTCAGTCTCCTGATCATCTTTGTTGCTCTTCTCTGCACTCTTTCTAGAGTCTCAACATGTTTTTTACATTGTGGTGACCAAAACTGGATGCAGGATTCCAAGTGTGGCTTTACCAAGGCATTGTAAATTGGTATTAATACTTCATGTGACCTTGATTAAAATGAACTCAACCATATGCAATGTATTATAATGGCTATGACCAACATGGGTACATACTATACATAAACACTTCCTGAATACTCTCTCCCAGAGACATATTTTTCTTTATGGAAACTCATTAGGGAGGACCTAGTTCATATTTGCAAAAGCAAGTTGCTCCATAAGACAGGTGCCACCACTGAGAAGGCCCCACTATGGACTTCCCGTAGGTTTTAGCAGAGCCTCTTTCTCAACTAGGGGTGACATGATAGCAGTCTTTCAATATCTAAGAGGCTAAGTGGGGGTTGTCAACCTATTCTCCAAAGCGCCTGAAGGCTGGACAAGAAGCAATGGATGGAAGCCAATCAAGGAGAGAAGCAACCTAGAACTACAGGGAAATTTCTTGACAGTGAGGACCATTAATCAATGGAATGATTTGCCTCTAGAAGTTGTGAGTGCTCCAACACTGGAATTTTTAAAGAAGAGATTGGAGAACCATTTGTCTGAAATCTTATAGGGTTTCTTGCTTGAGCAGGGGGTTGGACTAGAAGACCTCCAAGGTCCCCTCCAATTCTCACCTGGTTTATTCTTACCTGCGAACCCTGCCAATAGTCTCTGATCAGCAGATGAATATCAGGATAGCCGTTCAGATTTGCTTTCAGGATGATACAACCCCCCACCCCTGCCCCAGGATAAATCAGTTGATTTTATTCAGTCATATTTTAGGACATTGCTTTTAACTCATTTGGTGAATGTGGCACTCAGGTTTGATGAATAAAAGACTTAAGATTGCAATGGTGATGAAACGTCCTGACAGTGAGAGCAATCAACCAGTGAAATGGCTTGCCTTTAGAAGTTGTAGGTGCTCCATCACTGGAGGTTTTCAAGAAGAGACTGGACAACCATTTGTCCAGAATGATATAGGGCAGGGGTAGGCAACCTTGGCTCTTTTATGACTCATAAAAGAGCCAAGGTTGCCTACCCCTGGTTTAGTGCAAGGGTCTTGAAACTGGGTTCCTTCATGACTCGTGGACTTCAATTCCCAGAATTCCTGAGGCAGCATGGCTCAGCTTGGAAACCTCTCCCTTTCCCCTCAGAATGGCTGGCTCAGGAATTCTGGGAGTTGAAGTCCACGAGTCATAAAGCGGCCTAGTCCTAGGCCAGGGGTAGGCAACCTTGGCTCTTTTATGACTTGTGGACTTCAACTCCCAGAATTCCTCAGCCAGCCCTGCTGAGGGGAAAGGGAGAGATTTCCAAGCTGAGACATGCTGGCTGAGGAATTCTGGGAGTTGAAGTCCACCAGTCATAAAAGAGCCGAGGTTGCCTATCCCTGATATAGGGTGTCCTGCCTGAGCAGGAGGTTGAACTAGAAGACCTTCAAGGTCCCTTGCAACTCTGTTATTCTATTAACTCCTCCCTGATGTGTAGATCCACTTCAGAACAGATAGTGTCAGAGTAACCAGCCTTGATGGTAGAGATATGAAGTAGACCACGCTGGTGAGGGTATTCTGGGATTTGAAGTCCACACATCTTAAACTTGTCACGTTTGAAAAACCACTGAAATTGAAGGACTAAGGCACGGGTCTTCAAACTTGGCCCTTTTATGACCGGTGGACTTCAACTCCCAGAATTCCTCAGACAGGCACACTGGCTGAGGAATTCTGGGAGTTGAAGTCCACCAGTCATAAAAGGGCCAGGTTTGAGGACCCACCTGGACTAAGGTCTGTCTGTGGATGAGGCCGGGGCCATGTTTTGTTCTAGTACAGGTAGTCCTCCATTTATGACCAGAATTGGGATCAGAATTGCCATTGCTAAGCAAGGCAGTTGTTAAGTGAGTTGCCTCCAATTATATAACCCTTTTTTGCCATGGTTGCTAAGTGAATCACTGCAGTTCTTAAATGCGTCCGACTTCTCCCATTCAGTTTGCTTGTCAGAAGATGGCTGAGAAAGTAACAAATGGCAATCACATTAGACTGGGATGCTACAATTGTGGAAAATCCATGCTGGCAGGTCACACAATGATGGGGATGGTGTGGGAGTCATAAGTGCGAGAATTGGTTGCAAGGCACTTTGTTTTGTAAATTTGAAGAGTCGCTAAATGGATGGCTGTAAGCTGAGGACTGCCTACATCTCCTTCTGACATATTACACCAAGTTGTCAAATGTATGTAAATACACACAAATGCAAATACATTGTGCATTTGTAAATACAAATCCCAAATAAGCCCGCAGGCAACAAAACCAGCACCATCTATTTAATATAAATGTAATAAAATAAATCTACACAAGAGAAAAAGACAGGCATGTTGCAGCCGCCTGCATTGCGTTTCCAGCTTTTGCAGCATGCCTGCAAAATAAATATAAACACACACCCGGCTATGATCCTGCAGATGTTCACAAAAGTGTTATAGTGGTTAATCAGCTCATCCAAGCAAATCTGCCTGTATCGCACCTGGACACCAGGTTGCGTATGGTTCCTGCTAATGAAGCGTTGGCCACGGTGTGTTTCATCGTTTCATTTTTTCCCCCTGAGCTTGCTGTACAGATTCCCTATACCAGAGTTCTCCTGTTGTGACTCAGGGCCAGCCTGTGGGTCCGACAGCCGGGTCCGATGTATCGGAGGACTCAGATGTGGGGGAGGAGGGAAACGAACCGGCTGATGATGATTTGGAGGCTTTGCAGAGTCCTCAGCCGGGGACCTCTTCTCAGCTGCGTGAGCCCGAGAGTGCGGAGGAAGATGACCCACAGCTGGCCCTGTTCAAGGACGCCCGACGCAGGAGGCAGTCGAGCAGGAACAAACAAAGAAAGGCTGTGGGACTCCTCGGGAGGAGGCACAGGGAGACCACGCCCTGAGCTCTCTATAAAAGGAGTGTTTGGGGAGGGGCTGGTTGCTGAAAGCAACTTTTCCGCTTGAGAAGACAAGCTCTTGTGTTTTTGTTAACTGCGTAATTAAATCTTGGCAGATGCCTTTTAGCCTTGGAAGCTCTCCAGTCTCTTCTTCTTAAATAGGGGTTTGCCTTTACAAGGCCAGAAGAGGGCTGGTTCAGAACATCTCCAAACTTTCCAGCTTTGTGGACCGGTGGGGGGGGGCGGGTAGGGGGAATGGAGAAGGGATGGCTCCATATGAACAGCCAGCAAGTGCACATGCAGCTTCAGAGGGCCAGCGGTGGGCAGATGCGTCCGATGCTCACGCAAATGGATGGCACACACATGCGCTGACCCGCTGCTTGTGCAAATGAAGATGCATGCACAAATACTCACCCGACAGCTCACAATCCAATGGTGGGCTGCAGCCCAGGGATTGGGGCCCCCTGCCCTATATGGGCTAGAGCCATGGTGGTGAACCTATGGCACACGTGCCTTCAGCTGGGTTTTATAAAACCTTTTCGCTTTAGGCCTCCGCCGCCGTGTGCAAAAAAAAAGGTTCAGTCAATCAATCAATTTCAACTTCTCGTGGGGGAAAAAAAGATCTCGCAAAGTTGGAATTGATTGATTGAACTTTTTAGTCCCACCCAGTCTGCCGTTACTACCGCAGCCACACCCACCCAATAGGCCATGCCCACCTAATGGGCCACGCCCACCTGGTACCCGATGATACATAAGTGGGTTTGGGGTTGCAGTTTGGGCACTCGATCTCTAAAAGGTTCGCCATCACTGGGCTAGAGTGATGAGCTATCTGCAGAATGCTCGTAGATTGAATTTAGAAAGATTCCTTGCTATTCCCAGAGGGAGATGGAAAAAAAAGGCACGATGAGAGCCATGAGTGTGTGACTAAAGCACCGCCCCTTTTTTCCATGCACAGAGACACACCTACAAAGGTGCAGGGCTTTGATCATTCACTTGCAACTGCCATCTTGATTTTTTTTTCACTTCCTCTGAATTTCTGCATTCTAAAAAAAATTTCTCTAGCTTCTTCAGCTTTGTGGCTTTCTTCTGATCATTATCCTGTTGAAACTCGTATCAGCTTGCCATTTCAGTGACTGCCTTGATATATTTCAAAGGTGGCCATTTTCCAAGTGTTATGTACCGGGCTTTTGGTGATACACCACGTGGGTTGCTGGAGCAACTAACGGCTCTCCAGCAACCCAGACTAATTGTCTCCAGTCCTGCAATTGGCTAGCCCCAGGCGGCAATGGTTGGTTCAAACCTATTGGCTGCCGCCTAGGGGCTAGACTATATATTGCGGCTGGTTGCAGCCCATGCTTCAGTACAGTTCTAGCAAGAAATAAAGCATGAGTTATCCTGTACTCAGCCTCGTGTCTTCATTCCTGCACCAAAGAGCCCGCTATTTAACACCAAGCGTGCATTGACTGAAGAATGTAGGGTACAAAGAATCGCATGATTTATTCATGCTTATACATTTTAATGCGATGTCCTGCCGGTTATTGTTTTTTCCAGAAATATAATCTATTTACCATGCAAGTAAATCTCTAGTGCAAGGAATCAGTTCAGCTTTGACAAGAAATAAGCAAATAGTATAGAATCCAGAATTTATACTAATGGAATTTTTAAAAATTGGCCATTTGGCATAGATAGTAATATTTCTTTTATTTATTTTTTTAAAGAAAACATCAAAATCAATCAAATTTTTGGACATGTTTAGTGAATAAGAAAATACAGATATTTAGAAAAAAAGGCATTATATATATATAGTCATTGCTGCTGCAAAAAGACTCCTTCATAAATCAGGATCATGCAACTAAAAAAATTAAAATGCAGCCATATATTTTAAAAATGAATCACGGTAGTAATGATTTCAAATTGATCCTCCTGTCTCCTATTTAAAAATCTGGTCTCATTTCTGGAATGGAAAATAACTATTACAGAATAAGAATCATTTAATTCTGATTATTTGGCTAGCCCAAATCAATATTGCATGTAGAATATTTGGACTACAAAACTGAAATCTGTATTTTCAACCTTGGCAGTTTTAACATATATGGGCTTCAACTCAATGGATTGATCAATCTGCAGAACAGAAGATCTGAAATACAATATGGCATCCAGTTTTGGTCGCCACGATGTAAAAAAGATGTTGAGACTCTAGAAAGGGTTCAGAGAAGAGCAACAAAGGTGATCAGGGGACTGGAGGCTAAAGCATATAAGGAACGGTTGCTAGAATTGGGTATGTCTTGTTTAATAAAAAGAAGGACTAGGAGTGATATGGTAGCTATCTTCCAATATCTCAGGACTGCCACAAAGAAGAGGGAGTCAAGCTATTCTCCAAAGCGCCTGAAGGCAGGACAAGAAGCAACAGATGGAAACTAACCAAGGAGAGAAGAAACCCAGAACTAAGGAGAAATTTCCTAACAGTAAGAACAATTAACCAGTGGAACAACCTGCCTCCAGAAGCTGTGAATGCTCCAACACTGGAAGTTTTTAAGAAGAGACTGGCCAGCCATTTGTCTGAAATGGTATAGGCCAGGTTTCCTGCCTGAGCAGGGGGTTGGACTAGAAGACCTCCAAAGCCCCTTTCAATTCTGTTATTCTGCTGAGATTAAAGAGAGGCATTGGAGCCACTTCCAAGTATGGGGAAGCTACATGGCTATGAATTATTTCTCATTGGTACATAAAGAGGAGCAGAAACACGTTGGAATTTCAACACCCACGTGTCATTTAAATATTCTGTAAAGACAACAATCGAATCATAGGGCTGAAAGGAACCCTGGAGGCCTTCTAGTCCAGCCCCTTGCCCAAGGCAGGAGTCCTCATACCATCCCAGACAAATGGCTGTCCAATTTTGGCTTGAAAACCTCCAGTGATAGAGGACTCACAACTCCAGGAGACAAGCTATTCCATTGATTCATCATTCTCACTGTCAGGAAATTCCTCCTTACTTCCATGTTGGGTCTCGCTCTGACCAGCTTCCCTCCCATTGCTTCTTGTCCTCTCCTCAGGTGCTATGGGGAATAAATCAGTGCTCTCTTCCCTGTGGCAGCCCTTGAAGTATTGGAAGAAATTAACATGTCACCCCTAAGCCTTCCCTTCATTAGGCTAAGCATACCCAGATCTCACTGTACTTTCACATAATAATAATAAAGTTGGAAGGGATCTTCGAGGTCATCTAGTATAACCCCCTGCTCAGGCAGGAAACCCTATACCATTTCAGACAAATGGCTGTCCAGTCTCTTCTTAAAAACTTCCAGTGTTGGAGCATTCACCGCTTCTGGAGGCAGGTTGTTCCACTGGTTAGTTGTTCTAACTGTCAGGAAGTTTCTCCTTAGTTCTAGGTTGCTTCTCTCTTTGGTTAGTTTCCATCCGTTGCTTCTTGTCCTGCCTTCAGGGGCTTTGGAGAATAGTTTGACTCCCTCTTCTTTGTGGCAGCACCTAAGATATTGGAAGACTGCTATCATGTCCCCCCTCGTCCTTCTCTTCATTAAACTAGACATACCCAATTCCAGCAGCCTGTTGTGATTCAGAGTCAGCCTGTGCTCCCAGCAGCTGAGTCCGATGAATGTGAGGAGGAGGAGGGGTTTGGAGAGCCTTTGGTGTGAGAGGGAGGCTTTGATGCACTGCAGGACTCTCAGCCTGGCCCCTCCAGTCATGCTCCTCATGAGGCTCAGCTGTGTGAGTATGAGGTGTTGGACTCAGAGGATTAACAGCTGAACCTTTTCAGAGACGTTAGAAGCACAAGGCAATCCAGCAGAGCAGAGCAGAGCAGAGCAGAGCAGAGCAGAGCAGAGCAGAGCAGAGCAGAGCAGAGCAGAGCAGAGCAGAGCAGAGAAAATCAATGAGGCAACTTACCATCAGACGTTTTCTGATGGTAAGAACAACTAATTGACAGAATAGCTTTCAAAATAGACTGGACAACTGTTGGACTGAGATGGTATAAGGTCTCCTGCTTGAGCCCTAGGATTCTGTGTTGTATGCTTTTCAATAATAAATTCTTCCCTCTACTTCCCACCAAAAATTGGACCAGAAATACTAGATTTGTAAGTTTTGGTCTCACAAAATATCCTAATAAGTTTCAAGGAATCTTCAATAAACTATTTTCTTGGAGAGTTGATAGAAACTTTGTCTAGAGAAGGGTAGGCAACCTCGGCTCTTTTATGACTCCTGGACTTTAACTCCCAGAATTCCTGAGCCAGTATGGCTCAGCTTGGAAACTTCTCCCTTTCCCCTCACTATGGCTGGCTCAGGAATTCTGACAAGTCCTCAGGAATTCTAACAAGTCCACGTGTCATAAAAGAGCCAAGGTTGCCTACCCCTGCTCTAGAGGGATTGGGGACAATAGACATGGAGAGTCCTGAGGCTGGATTGGGTCAAATGGCTAACAAGATATTGGAATGCAACCTTTTATACCCTCTCCTGATCATATTTCAAATATGTAATCTAAGGAGGATGTTATAACTGACACATAAGCATCAAGATTGATACACAATGATGCACTTGTCCATTCTTGCTTTAAAATCTTCTGTACTGGTGACCATCATTAAATCTAACCAGAAGGAAAATCTTAATTGTATGTAGGTCTCTAGGTGAGACAATGGCTATCTCACTCTTTAACTTCTCCTAAATTTCGGGCTTTTTTAAAAAAGATAGTCTCTAGGACT
The DNA here is from genome assembly GCF_947247035.1 of Vipera ursinii. Classification (NCBI taxonomy): domain Eukaryota; kingdom Metazoa; phylum Chordata; class Lepidosauria; order Squamata; family Viperidae; genus Vipera; species Vipera ursinii. The sequence goes on along the minus strand of NC_139516.1, from coordinate 207,521,715 downwards.
TCATAGACAAGTCAACTTCTACTGCTACCTTGCCATGACTTCATTATCAATCTTTAAACAATTTGTGTCTCCTCCTCCTCCTCCCCCTCCTCCCCCTCCTCCTCCTCCTCCTCCTTCTCCTCCTTCTCCTTCTCCTTCTCCTCCTCCTCATCCATCAGATAGTGAGTGATGATCATTATCCTTGATATTCTCTGAGCTTGCTTGTTTAGCATATAGAATAATAGAGTTGTAAGGGACCTTGAAGGTCATCTAGTCCAACCCCCTGCTCAGGCAGGAAACCCTATACTATTTCAGTCCAATCTCTTCTTAAAAACTTCCAGCGTTGGAGCACTCACAACTTCTGGAGACAAGGTGTTCCACTGATTAATTCATTTCTCCTTAGTTCTAGGTTGCTTATCTTGATTAGTTTCCATCCATTGCTTCTTGTCTTGCCTTCTGGTGTTTTGGAAAATAGGTTGACCCCCCCCTCTTCTTTTTGGCAGCCCCCGAGATACTGGAACACTGCTATCATCTCACCCCTTTTCCTTCTCTTCATTAAACTGGACATACCCAATTCCAGTAACTTTTCTTCATATGTTTTAGCTTCCAGTCCTCTAATCCTCTTTGTTGCTCTTCTTTGCACTCTTTCTAGAGCAGACATATCAAACTCGTGATGTCACGTGACACCACACAAAGTATCGGGACGGTTTTGCCATTGGCAGCAATGGGGTGGGTGCAGCTTCTGCGTGATGTGTCCAGCCCGTGGGCCGGGATTTTGACACCCCTAGAATCTCAACACCTTTTTTACATTGTGGTGACCAAAACTGGATACTGTTCTGTACCAGCCTGCTACCGGCCCTGCAGAAAAGGCAGGGACAACCCCTTTACAAACGGCAAGAGGCTGGAATAAAGCCTGCCAAATTTATTAACATAAAACAGACACCAACCATGAAACAGGAGCTATGAAACAGGAACTATCCAAGTGGTTGCCTTCAGCAAACCAGCCCTCCCACACATTCCCCTTAAATACAGCTCAGGGCGTGGCTTCTCTCTGCCTCCTTCTGAGGTGCCCCATTGCCTTCCTCTGTTTACTCCTGATTGACTGCCTCCTGCGTCGGGCGTCCTTGAAAAGGGCCAGCTGTGGGTCATCTTCATCCACGCTGTCAGGCTCACACAGCTGGGTCTCCACCAGGTGGGAGGGGCCTGGCTGAGGGCTCTGCGGAGCCTCAAAGCCATCATCAGCAAGCTCTTCAACACCCCCCCTCCTCCTCCTCTGAGTCATCCGACCCAACTGCCGAACCCACAGGCTGACCCTGAATCACAACAGATACAGTATTCCAAGTGTGGCTTTACCAAGGCATTGCAAAGTGGTGTTAACACTTCACATGTTCTTGATTCTATCCCTCTCTTAATGCAGCCTAGCCCTGTGTTGGCTTTGTTGGCAGCTGCAGCACACTGCTGGCTCTTGCAGATGTTTCATTATCCAAACTAGATAACGTTATTATTGCTGGTAAGGAGTGGGGTTTGCTTTCAAGTTACATTCCAGCGGCTTGCCCGCCCTGTCAGCGTTGGTGGGGGTGGTCTTAGAGCTTTTTTGTTTGTTTGTTTGTTTGAGCTGTTTACTGTTGTCTTGTTTGGCAGTTCTTTGAGTCAGGTATTGTTTCCTTCTTGATTGTTGGTCTGATGTTAACCTTGGAGTTAATCTCTGCTCGTTTGGATGATGGAGAAATATTTGGGTCGTTCTGTTCCCTTTTTTGTCTTGTTAAGTGCCCCTTTGGCACAGTATATAGATGACATTTATGTCTACGTGGGAGAGTCCATGACCAGGATCCCTGAAGCTGTCACACTGAAGCAAGCAAGACTTTTGGACAGACTGAAAGACGTCTGCTTATTCCCAGCCTGGCAATGTCCCAACCTCTAACGGTGAGTGAGTGAGTCTGAAAACAAGCAAATTTGCTTTGCTAGCTCTGATGCATTTTGACTTTTCTTTTCACAAGGAGCTTTTGATGGAGGAATTAAATCCTGGGACTTTGCCTACCTTTATTGAGTCACACAATAAAAATAATGAATGAGAGTCTATTAAAATGACACCGCTCAGATTAGTTAGCAACAGTGGACCGGAGTCGTGTTGTGGGGGTAGGTGTTTTCCAGATTCAATGGGTTTTTCTGTAGCAAATGCCAGTTCATCATCTCTAAGCACCTGGCTCACTTCCCAGAGAGGAAAGCCTACAGAAACGCCATAAGCTCAGCCAACCGTTGTCTTGTTGCAGAGAAACAGGCCGAGGAGATCTGCATGGTACCCAATTTGGTGGCACTGGGTGCTCTCCAGTGCCATCATTCTCATGACAAGAGCCTCATAAAAAGCGATGATGACCGTTTATTGCATCTTTTCTACTGATGCCACAAAATGCACTCCAACCAAGAGCCCGTTTTTCATCTGCCTGCTCGGTTGAAGCTTCCAGAATAACTGGTTCCAAAGCTCTTCGGCTTTGAAATGGAGATGAGCACCGGCCCCTAGAGTTGGAAACGACTAGCACGCATGTGCGGGGGAACCTTTACCTTTACCTTACCTAAAGATATTGTATGTTCTTGGGTGGGTTAGGACATTGGGTATTTTCCTTGCTGGCCTTTCGTCACCCTGCATCCAGGACTTTGCAAGAGCCCAAAGACAGTAGGGCCATCTGCACATTCACAATTGATATTTCCTATACTGTCCCCTAATTCCAGGTCAACACCATGGACACAGGATGCCGGTACTAAGCTTAACATAATGAGGTTGGCATGGTGGCATGGATGCCAAGAATGGTCAAATGATGAACTGGATTTCAGTAGAGCCCCAACTGCTTACTCAAGGCAACTTAGTTTTTTTGCACTGAGCAGCTTAAATACTTTGATTTAAACATCATGGCAACCCCCCTGCTACAGTATAGATGGGTTGCCTATCATCACAATAGAAATAACAGAATACCAGAGTTGGACGGGACCTTGGAGATCTTCTAGTCCAACCCCCTGCTCAAGCAGAAAACCCTGTACTGTTTCAGAAAAAATGGTTCTCCAATCTCCTCTTAAAAACCTCCGGTGTTGGAGCACCTACAACTTCTGAAGGCAAATTGTTCCACTGATTAATTGTTCTGACTGCCAGGAAATTTCTCCTTAGTTCCAGGTTGCTTCTCTTCTTGATTAGTTTCCATCCGTTGCTTCTTGTCCTGCCTTCATGCCCTTTGGAGTATCTGACCCCCCTCTTCTTTGGGGCAGCCCCTCAAATATTGGAACAGTGCTGTCATATCACCCCTCATCTTTCTTTTCATTAAACTAGACATACAATAATAATAATAATAATAATAATAATAATAATAATAATAATAATAATAATAATAATAATAATAATAAGAAGAAGAAGAAGAAGAAGAAGAAGAAGAAGAAGAAGAAGAAGAAGAAGTTGGAAGGGACCTTGGAGGTCATCTAGTCCAACCCCCTGCTATGGCAGGAAACCCTATACCATTTCAGACAAGTGGCTGTCCAGTCTCTTCTTAAAAACTTCCAGTGTTGGAGCATTCACAGCTTCTGGAGGCAGGTTGTTCCACTGGTTCATTGTTCTAACTGTCAGGAAGTTTCTCCTTAGTTCTAGGTTGCTTCTTTCCTTGACTAGTTTCCATCCATTGCTTCTTGTCCTGCTTTCAGGTGCTTTGGAGAATAGCTTGACTCCCTCTTCTTTGGGGCGGGCCCCTGATATATTGGAACACTGCTATCATGTCACCCCTCACCCTTCTCTTTGTTAAACTACACATACCCAATTCCAGCAACCGTTCCCTATATGTTTTAGCCTCCAGTCCCCCAATCATCTTTGTTGCTCTTCTCTGTACTCCTTCTAGAGTCTCGACATATTTTTTACATAGTGGTGACCAAAACTGGATGCAGTATTCCAGGTGTGGCCTTACCAGGCATTGTAAAGTGGTATTAGTACTTCATGTGATCTTGAATCTATCCCTCTGTTAATGCAGCCTAGCACTGTGTTGGCTTTTTTGGTAGCTGCAGCACACTGCTGGCTCATATTTAAGTGATTGTCCACTAGGACTCCGAGATCTCTCTCACAGTTGCTACTATCGAGCAAGGTACCACCTATACTATACCTGTGCATTTGATTTTTCCTGCCTAAATGTAGAACCTTACTTTTTTCACCATTGAATTTCATTTTGTTAGATAGTGCCCAGTGTTCGAGTCTGTCCAGATCCTCCTGTATCTTAAGCCAATCTTCTGGAGTATTTGGCTATTCCTGCCAGCTTGGTGTCATCTGCAAATTTGATGAGTTCCCCATCTATCCCCTCATCCAAATCGTTAATGAAGATGTTGAAGAGCACTGGGCCCAGAACAGAGCCCTGGGGCACCCCACTACACACTTCCTTCCATGTAGATGCAGCTGGCCTTCATATATTTTAGCCTTCAGTCCCGTAAACATCTTTGAATCAGAATAGAGTGGGATAACAGAGAAGAGCTTTGTTGCTTGTCTCTACACTTTCAAGTCTCAACCTCTTTTTTGTATTGTGGTGACTAAAACTGGATGCAATATTCTAAGTGTGCTCTTACCATTATAAATTGGCATTAACACTTCACGTGATCTGGATTCTATCCCTGTATTAATGCCGCCTAGAACTGTGTTGGCTTTTGTGGCCACTGCAGCACACAGCTGGCTCCTATTGATGTGACAGCCCACTAGGGATCTTCTTGCAGTTCCTACTGTTGAGCCAGATACCATGGTAATGATAATGATAAATATTTAATAAATATATAACGATAATGAGAAAACATTCCATCTTCTTCCTTCGTCATTAGAAATTGGTGAATGGTGCTAAATCATGTTTTAAACATGGCAGGCAGGGGGGGGGCTGCCCTTATCGAGCAACAGTTGCATTTGGGGAAAGTTCTAGTAAGATCCTTTCCTGATCTACTTAAGTCTTCTGCCTGACTCTGCAATTTAAAAAAGGAAGAATCTCTCCGAGGAATTGCCAAGTGCAGGAAGCCAGTCATTTTTTTTGTTTTTTGACAGGACAGATTGTTCTTCCTTTAATATTGCATTAGCCCAACAATTCACAGAGCTGACCGTGGTGCTGACGTTTACACCTCAGGCAGGGAAACCGTTCCTCTCTTTGGCAAAGGGCTTCATAATAAATGCCTTCACTTAATCCATGAGCAACAATTGCATTCGCCTAATGCACAGCGGAGGATGTGAAAATAGACGATCATATATCCTCTAGCAACGCGCAGTCCTGCAGTAAATTAAGTGGCAGGCCCATTATGGGCGACATCATTGGGGACGCTGTGTGCATATGCCACAGGTAGTTTTTCATCCTGTTTTACATTTTACAGCTCGGATCGTCAGAAATGCCTTTTCTATCAAGCACACGTTGCTCTTTTCCCCTTCCCCCCCCCCGCCTTCCTTTCATTCCTTTAGTCATTTCTGTAGAAGCAGAAATCAGGGATGCTTCTGAAACAGCTTGTCAGGCAAGATCAAGACACTGAGCGGAGCAGAACTAGATGTAAGACACATCTGCAAGATACTCGCCCAGAGATTTCTTAAAATCTTTGACAGCAGAGTCTGTGTTCAGGAGGAAGTTCTTTTGGTGTACCTAATAGAAGAAAATATGTGTAGCTCAGGGTTGAACTGTGGGATACTTGGTGCTCTCAGAACTTGGCTGCTTCCTTGCAGATGTTTCATTACCCAACTAGGTAACTAGCTGTCATCAGTGCTAGCTGATTTGTGTAACTGGTTTGTTTTATAGGAATCACAGGGATTTCTAGAGATATTTATTGGTGCAGTTAAGTGTAAAATAAAAATGGGAAGGGAAGAAAAGAAAAAAAAAAGTTGGGGTACTAGATATCCACTGCTAAGCTGACTGCAACTCCCTAAATTCTGCTTTGACGAGGGTCAAAATCAGCCAACCTTCCTAGAATGCGTATGAAAGTTTGCATGTCTGAATCCTTCATAGAACTCCCAGCTAGCTACAATTTTTTTTGAACCTTTCTTTTTGATCATTTAGATAGAGGTTTTGTTTTTGCTTTGGTTTTTTTCCCTTCAAAAACAGGGAGAGCATTCAAAAATGGCATTCCCCACCTCTGTTCACAATTGCAGTCAAGAGACTCTACAACAAATCACACGCAAATCACCAAACCACTTAAAACCTCAAGGCTCCCTTGCTGCTTGCAACTGCAACTTTGTAAGGCCACGTGCAAGAGATTTTCATGACCTCTTTCCTCTTTGAGGTAAGTTTAGTCTTAAGGTTTGGGCTTAATCTGACCTTGCAATGGGGAGCTTGTTACAATTTGGGAGCAACGCCCTTCTACGGATGTCTGCTGTGCAGAACCTGAAGTGTCTTCAAAATGTCCTCTCCTGGTGACATTTAGAGTGGAGAATGGTCATCGTCAGGCAAACGTTCCTTGAGATTGAGACCCTAAGTTCTCAAATTTCAAAACTTAGGATCAATGTCTTCAAACTGAAATCCCATCTTCCCAAATTTCATAAGCAGCTGATTCTTGTTCTGGAGAGATGTGATAATAGTTTTATCCAAGTTAAAAATGAAAAAAAAAACTTTACAATCTTCTTCATGCTGTAGGTAGAGAGTAGGCTGTAACCTGGCCTGTTGCTTCAACAGAGAGACTTCTGCCAAAGAGAGTCTCTTCTCTTTCACAGAAATGATACGACATGGATTACTTAGCTTGAATACTAAAAGGCTTTCTTGCTCACCATTTGATTTTCTTCTTTTTTCGGTCTTCTTCAGACGGACAAGCTGGACAATTTGGCAGTTGAACAGAATTTGGAAGCAGAAGAAGAAGGAGAAAGAGGAAGGGCAAAGTCAGCCAGGGAATAAAACTTTACTTTTTTTGCTATGCCTGCAGCTTGATTGTTCCTGCCCTCCTAAGGCACGTGATTTGATATTTCAGTTCTGCTACTGTGGGCGATGCATTATTCAGTTTCTCTTCCAGCCTCATTATGAGGCTGCACTATTACCCTGCATCTTATTCAAAATAACATTTATCCTAACTGGCAAGGGAAAAGAATTGTACAGGTGCTTATACCCATAGCTAGAAGGAGAGCAGTGTCAGGACCCACCCCCAAACCATGTCTTAGGAAGACAAAATTCTTGGAGTCAAGTCTATTCCAAAAAGAATCTTTACTATGACATGCTTGGTTGTAGGAAATGAGACAGGACTTAATATTATTCCACGAACTAACCCTTATATAGAGTTCCCGGTTTAACCCCCCTTAGCCCCATTTGGTCAGTCCCCCATCCTTTCTCTCGTATCATCCCTCTCGTGGGAAAAAGGAACTTAGGACCCTTCATGTTTATTGCTCTCTTCCGTGACACAAGCCAGATGCTAGCCCTCCCTTTTGTTTCCCCAGTTCAAAAGGCTTCTGCTTTCCTTTGAAATGCCTAATACCGGTTCAATACACATCCATTCTCTTCTCTTCGGGAGATGGCAGAATCCATGGAATAATGTTTTAAACATACATTTATGAATATGATATAAATGGATTCTGACAAGCAGGATGTGTCTTGATTGGTTATAAACGCTTTTCTTTATCGTGATGGGATTGTCCAATTAGGAATATTGCTTAAAACAACCTTCTGCTTTTCGATTAGTTACCTTCTCCTTCTCTCTCTTTATGCTTCTCTCACTCTCTCCCTCATTCTCTCTCTCTCTCTCTCTCTCTCTCATTTCTTTCTTTTTCTCTTTTATGACCTTTCTTGCCACAGTTGTTAAGTGAACCGCTGCGCTTGTTAAGTTAGCAAGATGATGGTTAAGTGAATCTGGCTTTCCCGATAACTTTGCTTGTCAGACGGTCGCAAAAGGGGATCACATGACCCCCGGGGACACTGCAGACTTCATCAATGTGAAATTCAGTTACCCAGTGTCTGAATTTTGATCACATGGCCACTGGGATACGGTAACAGCTGTAAGTGTGAAAACCGGTCTTAAGCCACTTTTGTCAGTGCTGTTGTAACTTTGAATGGTCACTAAATGAACTTTTAAGTTGAATATCTGTATTCTGTATACTCTTGTTGTTGTTAGTTGCGAAGTTGTGTCTGACCCATCGTGATCCCATTTCCTCCAGGCCTTCCTGTCCTCTATCATCTTCTGGAGTCCATTTAAGCTCACGCCTACTGCTTCAGTGACTCCATCCAGCCACCTCATTCTCTGTTGTCCCCTTCTTCTATTGCCCTCGATCTTTCCCAGCATTAGGCTCTTCTCCAGTGAGTCCTTCCTTCTCATTAGGTGGCTAAAGTATTTGAGTTTTAGCTTCAGGATCTGGCCTTCTAAAGAGCAGTCAGGGTTGATCTCCTCTAGGACTGACTGGTTTGAACACTTGCAGTCCAAGGGACTCGCAGGAGTCTTCTCCAGCATCATAGTTCAAAGTCCTCAATTCTTTGGCACTCAGCCTTTCTTATGCTCCAACTTTCACAGCCATACATTGCAACTGGGAAGACCATAGCCTTGACTATATGCACTTTTGTTGGCAGGGAGATGTCTCTGCTTTTTAGTGTGCTGCCATAGCTTTCCTCCCCAGGAGCAAGCATCCTTTAATTTCTTGGCTGCAGTCCCCGTCTGTGGTGATCTTGGAGCCCAGGAAAATAAAATCTGTCACTACCTCCATTTCTTCTCCATCTATTTGCCAGGAATTGAGAGGGCCGGATGCCATGATCTTAGTTTTCTTAATGTCTGTATACGCTATCTGTAGAGTATTGTGAATTGGGACTCTGTACTTTGTGATTCAGTGCCTTGATACATTCAGCCATTGTCTTAGTATGTTGTATGAAGCGGATCATTACAAATTGTTCTACTTGAGGGAAACACAATTGGTTATCTGAACCAAGGAGCTGTGTGTCGTAGCTTTCCTAGCTCTGTGCTCTCAAGGGATGCCATTTTGTCAGTCAATCCTCCACCCATCTAAATCTCCATCTGATCAAACAACAAGCATGAAAAATTGTCAAAGCATTTGGAAGAAATTCAAGCACAAAGAAAGCTGGAATAAAACAGAATCAGGGCTACAAGGGGTAAAGACTTGTAGTAAGAAAAAAGCAAAGACAGATGTGAACAATTTTCATTAGGAATATACAACACTGTATAAAAATATATATAAAAAGTGTAATCAGATCAGATCAAGGGCCACCTTTTCTGGTGTCGCTTGTTGAGAAACCTTGACAGGTAACTGTGCACTCAAACCGAGAAGAAACATTTCTACAGTTCTACTTGGAGATCCTTATCCTTTAACCTAAGTTGGGCCCTGATAATTTATTCTGAATGTATAAAACTATATTTATCTGAGTTAGGCCATTAGTTTAATCTTAACTGTGGAACATCTGCAAAGCTTCAGGCTAATGTTTTCAATTATTGGCTGATCATTTTAATGTAAAATGGCTTGGGCTGGGCATTGCTATTCACATTTAATGTGTCTGCACTTTCTGCGTCACATGAGAAAATCTCATCTTCCTTCCTCTGTCCTGACCACTTTCTACAGAAGGACGATCGAAAGTATCCCGTCATACAGCATCACAGTTGGGTTTGGAAGCATCCCTGCTTCAGACAGGAAGGCAGTGCAGAGAGTGGTGAGGATGGCTGAAAAGTTCATTGGCAGTTCCCTCCCTCCCGTCCAGGACATGGCAGAGAAGCGTTGTTTGAACAGGGTCCGTAAGATTATCTGGGACACTACTCATCCTCTTCACAACCTGTTTTCCTTGTTACCTTCTGGGCGGAGGGGGCTTCGTGGTACCCGTAGCAGAACATCCAGTTTCAGCCATAGTTTTGTTCCATACAGCATTAAACTTGTGAACTCTCAGGCTTCCTCTTCCCGTTATGTATTCAAGATGGACAGTGTTTAATATTTATATTTATTAATTTCATTTTTGATGTGTGCTGTTGTGCCCACAGTAAAAAATGACAATAAAGTTTATCTTATCTTAAGCACAAAAGTTTATCTTATCTTATCTTATCTTATCTTATCTTATCTTATCTTATCTTATCTTATCTTATCTTATCTTATCTTATCTTATCTTATCTTATCATCACCAGGGGCTTGCAGGCCATTAAGAACTGTCTTCCTTTTCATGACTCAGCCTTCCATCCTTCCGACGTAGGTAAAATGAGGACCCAGATTGTTGGGGGCAATTAAGCTGACTTTGTAATAATGCCGCTTGGGGGTGTGTGTGAAAGCCCTAATAAGCAGGCATATACATAGAATGAAGGCTACTGCTAAGCTTGCAAGTCGCCCTGAGTCTTCGGAGAAGGGCGGGATATAAATGGATTTTTTTTTAAAAAAAATATTAAGTACCCAATGTTGATGGGAAAGTGAATAGCAGTTTTCAAGCACCAACACTACTACCATCCAATCTGCAAGTCCTCGTACCTATCAACCATCTAGCCTCCTGCCATTGTTTTTAAGGATAGCTTTGCTAAATTGGATTGAAAGTTCTTTCTGTGAGTCATCCCAAACAGCTAAGAACAGAAGTCATATTCTCCTGTTATATGACTGATTTCAATCAGTGATTAATTAAGAGGAGGTTGGGGAAGAATGAAGACGGAGAGTAGGAGTTAATTTACATTGCTCTTCTGACAAAATCAAGGATGAACCAGAATCTGAAACGTGCCTATATGAAAATGAAGTTATTTCCTAACTGTGCCATTTTTTTTAATGAACTGCTAAATGGGACAAAAGTGAAGTCCTAAACTTAACAAGTTACTTCCTTAGCCAAGCTATATGGGGCGACGATAGAAGAACATATTTGTAACTCAAGGTTGAACTGTGGAGACCTTGGCGCTCTCCGAGCTTGGTTGTTTTCTTGCAAACATTTTATTGCCCAATCTTGCCTAATCTTGCCCAATTAGGTAACACCATCAGTACCAGAAGAGAGTGGAATTTGCTCTTTGTTGATATACAAGTAGCTTGCCTTGTCAGTATTGGTGAGAGCGTTCCTGATGGCTTCTTGATTAGGCTGTTGTTTACTGGGCTGTAGTTCCTCAATTGGAAGATATACTGTAAGTCCAAAAGCAGTAGAAAATTCCTGGAATCTTGACACTCAGACAAATGAGCCATTAATGGGCACATAGAGATAAATAACATCTGCCTAGCGTTCAAAAGACACAATCAAAAAGGTACAAGATCATAACACCTCTTAGTCAGCAATCAACACACAGAGAAGCAGAAATTAATACCAAGCAGTAAAAATATCCCACTCAAAGGCACTGATAGAATAGAATAGAACAGAACAGAACAGAACAGAACAGAACAGAATAGAATAGAATAGAATAGAATAGAATAGAATAGAATAGAATAGAATAGAATAGAATAGAAAATATAAAACAGAACAGAACAGAATAGAATAGAATATATGGAGTGGGGTGAAAATAGAATAGAATAGAATAGAATAGAATAGAATAGAATAGAATAGAATAGAATAGAATAGAATAGAATAGAATAGAATAGAACAGAACAGAACAGAACAGAACAGAATAGAACAGAACAGAATAGAATAGAATATAGAATAGATGGAGTGGAATGGAAATAGAACAGAATAGAATAGAATAGAGCTGGAAGGGACCTTGGAGGTCTTCTAGTCCAGCCCCCTGCTCAAGCAGGAGAACCTACACCATCTCAGACAGGTGATTGTCTAGTCTTTTCTTAAAAATCTCCAAACATCTGCAGGAAAACAACCAGTCTAGACCAGTGCTTCCAACACTGGCAACTTGCAAATGTGCAGACTTTAATTCAGAATTCATGCTAGAATTCTTAGCAACAGTCATGGTAACTTGATCCTCCTCCCAGTTAACACGCTCTGAGCCCTGACAGAGTGCTCTCAGCTGGTCTTAGTAGGATGGCATTGCCTTGCCTATTATTTCCTTTTGTTTGTATTAATTATAGGCACAGGCATAAGATCACACAGTATAAACTCTCATCAGATCTATTCATAACCAGTCTGAACACAATGGCTAATGGCCTTCTGAAATGAAAAGGTCACTTGACAGAATGTCGTTACATTGTGAAATAATTAGACAACAAAGCTATAAAGTAATATTCATAATGCTCTTGCAAATTACCCAGGGAAGAGTGGTGCTAATGCCTTCTCGAAATACGAATCTTAAATGCCATGTGCCAGACTTCAGCATGCAGGCTTTAATTCATACCATTAGCCATCTCTACCCAATCCCAGATAAGGATAACAGAATTGGAAGGGATACTGGAGGCCATCTAATCCAACCCCCTGCTCAAGCATTATATACCATTCCAGACAAGTAGCTGTCCAGTCTCTTCTTAAAAGCCTCCAGTGATGGAGCACCCATAACTTCTGAAGGCAAGCTGTTCCACAGGTAAATTGTTTTCACTGTCAGGAAATTCCTCTTTATTTCCAAGTTGTTTCTCTCCTTGATTAGTTTCCATCTGTTGCTTCTTGTTCTGCCTTCAGGTGCTTTGGAGAAATAGGTTGACCCCTCTTCTCCGTGGCAGCCCCTCATATAGTGGAACACTGCTATCATGTCACCCCTAGTCCTTTTTTTCACCAGACTAGACAAACCCAATTCCTGCAAACATTCTTCATATATTTTAGCCTCCACCCCCCTAATCATCTTTGCTGCTCTTTTCTGCACTCTCTACATCTTTTTTATAATATGGTGACCAAAACTGGATACAGTATTCTGGATATCTGTGTGGTTGGCAGAGATTTTGGGATTATAAAATGTGGAGCACAGCCACCATTTGATGTAATAATCCTTGCATCACAATTAACTGATTAGCACTGAGTGTTGTGACTCTATGCTGCCTGGTTATTTATTTGTTTAGCATATGGCAATTCATACATGGGCTTGCAATATATGTTAGCATTTCTCTAAAAAATGATAAAATACGAATGTTAAAAAGATCTGTGTTCAGATACCAATGTCTAAACCATCTAACCCAGGGGGTCTTCAGACTTGGCCCCTTTTATGACTTGTGGACATCAACTCCCAGAATTCCTCAGCCAGCGTGGCTGGCTGAGGAATTCTGGGAGTTGAAGTCCACAAGTCATAAAAGGGGCCAAGTCTGAAGACCCCTGATCTAACCATTGAAGGACAGCGTTGTTTATATACATAAAAACATATCAGAGATTGAACCACTATATGCTGTCAGCTTACATTGGTCTAGTTATACATTGGACTAGTTATTGACACCTGAGTTGGGCAACCAATGGATCTTTTAAGCTTCCCTGTGTCCTCTTTTTCCCCCCCAGGCCTGTTGTACACATGTGCCAATAATGTTAACAAAATTCTGTTTTCATATGGGGAGCTCTGACAAGTATGCAAATTACTAGGGTCCCGTCTCTTATGAACGCTGCATATTGATCCAATTACACTCTTAAAACCAAACGCTTTGGCTAGACCCACTTTCCGAAGTGGATCCAATCGTTCCATCTGCTCTTTCAGCCCCACTAGTTAAATTAATTACTGGAACTTTTGCAACCCATTAAGGAAGCTGATTTGCATGAACTGAATGCTTTTTTTTGGTATTGGCTGCTTGTTTAAGGACAGCCTGGTGGGAGAGGGGAAGATTTGTGAACCATAATTAGCTTGGCAATCATAGGGGGTGGGGGTGGGTTGCTTTTTGCACCTGTTTTAAGGAAAGAAAGAAAAGAAAGAAAGGAAAAGAGAAAGAGAAAGATAGAACTGTCAGCTCTTCTCTAATTTGAGGAGGGAAGGGAAGAGAAGAGAAGAAAATGGGGGCAGGGCAGGGCAGAACAGGGCATGACACATGACATGTAACCCTTGGCCTTTTCTGGGACTGATATGTTCTGGTGCTCTGTCAGTTGTTGCATTTTAAGCATCAGAAACATGGTGAAATTAATATCAGAAGATAGCTAATGGCGGCTGTGATTTATTTACCCAGAATCTCTTAAACACCATGTGCCCCTCTTCTCAGGATGACAGCACCACATCTGAATGGAGCCTTCAAGGAGATTGTTGTACAACAAAGCCTCCTACTTTGGATAAAAAAGCACCTCGTGGCCCAAATGATGAGCGAAATAAGAAAAAAAAACATGCCTTTTTAATATTCATTTGTAACTAAATGAATTTGTTACGGAATGCATAGAGGTTGAACGGCGTGGGTCTAAAATGGCTTGACTGGGGGTCTTCAAACTTGGCCATTTTATGACTTGTGGACCAACTCCCAGAATTCCTCAGCCAGCCTCCATTTTGTTTGTTAAATTTAAGACAGGGCTCTTCAAACGTGGTCCTTTTATGACTTGTGGACTTCAACTCCCAGAATTCCTCAGCCAGCCTCCATTTTGTTTGTTAGATTTAACACAGGGCTCTTCAAATTTGGCCCTTTTATGACTGGTGGACTTCAACTCCCAGAATTCCTCAGCCAGCCTCCATTTTGTTTGTTAGATTTAAGACAGGGGTCTTCAAACATGGCCCTTTTATGACTGGTGGACTTCAACTCCCAGAATTCCTCAGCCAGCCTCCATTTTGTTTGTTAGATTTAAGACAGGGCTCTTCAAATTTTGCCCTTTTATGACTGGTGGACTTCAACTCCCAGAATTCCTCAGCCAGCCAGAGGAAGACCCTCTTAGTTTTGGATATATGAAGCTATCAACACCAGCTGTTTTTCCTCTGGAAGTAAGTGGCTCAGACAGAATTCATTCACTGCAATCTTGTCTTTGATTGAAGATGCCAGCAGCTAAATTTGGGATCACAGCGTGGAAAGCACAGAAGCTGCACTGGGCCTTATATCATTCCACTATTTAGCTAGAAGTCCTGTTTTTTTGTTTTGTTTTTTATGGAGATTCTCAGTCATCCAGGTAATGGTTTTGGTCACCACGATGTAAAAAAAGATGTTGAGACTCTGGAAAGAGTACAGAGAAGAGCAACAAAGATGATTGGGGGACTGGAGGCTAAAACATATAAGGAACGGCTGCTGGAATTGAGGAACAATTAAAGAATGAGTCTGATATGGTGGTAGCCTTTAAATATTTTATACTGCATTTTGATATGGGGGTTTTTTATGCTTTTAATTGTAGCCTATCCAGAGTCACTCAGAGAGTGTGATGGATGTTATCTAATTTTTTATTTTATTTTAATTCCATTTATATCCCACCCTTCTCCGAAGACTCAGGGCGGCTTACAAGCTTAGCAGTAGCCTTCATTCTATGTATATGCCTGCTTATTAGGGCTTTCACACACACCCCAAGTGGCATTATTACAAAGTCAGCTTAATTGCCCCCAACAATCTGGGTCCTCATTTTACCTACCTCGGAAGGATGGAAGGCTTGAGTCAACCTTGAGCCTGGTGGGACTCGAACCTGCACTAATTGCAGGCAGCTGGTGTTACTTAAGGAGGCATTAGCCCACTGCTCCACCAAGGCTCTGTATACCACTTCACAGCCCTCTCTAAGTGGTTTACAGAGTCAGCCTATGGCCCCCAAAAATCTGGGTCCTCATTTTACCTACCTCGGAAGGATGGAAGGCTGAGTCAACCTTGAGCCTGGTGGGACTCGAACCTGCACTACTTGCAGGCAGCTGGTGTTACTTAAGGAGGCATTAGCCCACTTGCTCCACCACGGATCAACAAACAAACAAACAATCTGAAGGACTGAGCTAGAACACCCAGAAACCATCCATTTAACTTTTTAAAGTCATGTATTTTGGTTGAGCAACCATTCTCAGCTTCTCAAAAGCTTTGAAAAAGAAAGGACATCAGTGCACGCTCAGGCAGAGAATTATGTCAGTTAACAATGATTAGGCCTTTCGCGAATACATTCTTTCTTCCTCTTTTGTCTCTCTTCAGTCTTTTGTTAATGCTGTAATTTTCTGTCTCATCAAGGAAGGAGATGGATAATTATCAGGGATGATAGGAGATGGAAGGCTTTCTTCTGCTGAAGTTCGTTTGTAATTTTCAAATTTGCTATTATTATTGTGCTATTAAGTCCAGCCCATGTGGGACCAGCCCCAAACCTCTCTGAGTTTTCCAAGGGTTGTTAATGAAATGTAATGCTGTATGGTACATAAGGTGACATTTGCTTCTCCATATGTTCATGGAGCATATTCTTCTTAAAAGACAATATCTATATCTCAGGGTTGAGCTGTGAAATCCTTGGTACCCTTGAGCCCCATTGTTTGATGGAAGATGTTTTATTATCCAACTAAATGACATCATTAAAAGTCACTTGCTTGTGAGATGGAAGACTATATAAAACAGAGATAGATAGATGATAGATATAGATGATAGATAGATAGGTAGATATAAGTAGATCTTTATAAATTTAACAAATAAATAAATTGATAGATGATAGACAGATAGAGAAAAGATAAGGTAAAGGTAAAGGTTCCCCCGCACATGAGTGCTAGTCATTTCCAACTCTAGGGGCCCGTGCTCATCTCCGTTTCAAAGCCGAAGAGCCAGCGCTTGTCCGAGGATGTCTCCGTGGTCATGTGGCCGGCATGACTAGATGCCAAAGGCGCACAGAACGCTGTTACCTTCCCACCGGAGTGGTCCCTATTTTTCTACTTGTATTTTTACATGCTTTCGAACTGCTAGGTTGGCAGAAGCTGGGATGAGTAACAGGCGCTTACTCTGTTACGCGGCACTCGGGATTTGACCCACCAAACTGCCGACCTTCTGATCGACAAGCTCAGCATCCTAATCCACTGAGCCACCGTGTCTCTTTAGAGAAAAGATAGAAATAGATAAATAGATGATAGATAGATATACAGACAAAGATAAATGGATAACATCGTCAATGCACTGTTAATGTTACCTAGCTGGGTAACAAAATGTCCGCAAGCAAGCAACCAAGCTCAGATAGCATCAAGAACTCCCTGAATATTCTTCTTAATTATAGTTTTCTTAGAAGACAGATGTGGATATAACTATATTAAAGATACAAACAAACAATGAGAAAATGAGATATTACTACATTTATATCACGAACTACATTGAGATGTATTAACGGGGGAGACGCATATAAGTAGATTTAAACCAGTCCAAAGTCATTTTTAAGCAAACCAATAGATACATTCAATCAGATGTTACTGAAGGGAAATCAATCTGGATTTCTGTCCTAAACTTGCTAGCTGAGTGGGGGCAGTGTACCCCTTGCATGAGACTGTTTTTAATCTGTGCTTTCATTCAGGTGTTTATATCATTTTATTATGCTGTTGTCAACCACCCAGTTAGTTGGGATGGGTGGTGTAGAAACTTAATAAATGAATAAATGAATTATGAAATAGAATAGAATAGACAGTGCTTTTTTTCTAAAAAAAAAGGTGCCGGAACTCTCATCTTTTCGGGCGCAGGAGGCGGGGGGGTGGGTGGGGGGGCGGTGCTGCTGCAGTCACAGGTGTGAAAGGTGTTGGCGGTGGGCTGCCCTCTCAGGGGCCGGAGCTGGCGCGGCTGGTGCTGTGGGAGCAGCAGAGCCCACTGTATATGGCGGGGCTGTGCAATGCGGGCAGCGGAGGCGGTGCGGGCCAGGCAATGTTTTAATTTTATGATTTTAAAAATATATTTTTTCTATTGTAAGTGTCCCCAAACCTCGCCATGTGGATTGCATACAAATATTATATAATTGGTAAATAAAGGTAGAACATATGTTAAATATACATCAAATGATAATATGCTTCCCTACTAAGTCAATTCTTGCTCAATGACAGACCAAGGAGTTAACTCGGAAAGGCAAGAGTAAAATCTAGAAGAGGTCTGTGCAGCTCTTCAACATCTTCATCAACGATTTGGATGAGGGGATAGATGGGGAACTCATCAAATTTTCAGACAACACCAAGCTGGCAGAAATAGCCAATACTCCAGTAGATAGGCTTAAGATACAGGAGGATCTGGACAGACTCGAACACTGGGCACTATCTAACAAAATGAAATTCAATTGTGAAAAAAGTAAGGTTCTACATTTAGGCAGGAAAAATCAAATGCACAGGTATAGTAAACAGTAGGTGGTACCTTGCTCAATAGTAGTAACTGTGAGAGAGATCTCGGAGTCCTAGTGGACAATCACTTAAATATGAGCCAGCAGTGTGCTGCAGCTGCCAAAAAAGCCAACACAGTGCTAGGCTGCATTAATAGAGGGATAGAATCAAGATCACAGGAAGTATTAATACCACTTTACAAGGTCTTGGTAAGGCCACACTTGTACTACTGCATCCAGTTTTGGTCACCACAATGTAAAAAAGATGTTGAGACTCTAGAAGGAGTACAGAGAAGGGCAACAAAGATGATTGGGGGACTGGAGGCTAAAACATACAGGGAACGATTGCTGGAATTGGGTATGTGTAGTTTAATGAAGAGAAGGGTGAGGGGTGACATGATAGCAGTGTTCCAATATCTCAGGGGCTGCCCCAAAGAAGAGGGAGTCAAGCTATTCTCCAAAGCCCCTGAAGGCAGGACAAGAAACAATGGATGGAAACTAGTCAAGGAGAGAAGCAACCTAGAACTAAGGAGAAATTTCCTGACAGTTAGAACAACTAACCAGTGGAACAACCTGCCTCCAGAAGCGGTGAATGCTCCAACACTGGAAGTTTTAAAGAAGAGACTGGCCAGCAATTTGTCTGAAATGGTATAGGGTTTCCTGCCTGAGCAGGGGGTTGGACTAGATGACCTCCAAGGTCCCTTCCAACTACTACTACTACTTCTTCTTCTTCTTCTTCTTCTTCTTCTTCTTCTTCTTCTTCTTCTTCTTCTTCTTCTTCTTCTTATTATTATTATTATTATTATTATTATTATTATTATTATTATTATTATTATTATTATTATTATTATTATTATCTTGTAGAAAGGAAAGGCCCACACCGATAAATTAAAGATCTTTGTGGTCTGCAAAGGAATGCTGGTGGGCTAATCAATGATTTGGTGACTAGAGGAGCATCTACAGTGTTGGAGCTTGTGGTCATGGTAAGCCATGGAGGCACTAGGCAACATTACTTTCAGGGCAGTGGTGGTGATTTTATTACTTAAAAAAAAAGTCTGTGCTCTGTCCAAGGGTGCTTGGTAGGCTGCATGTACAGGCCTGGTCTAGAATTTATTTTGGAGCATTCAACTATCTAGAGCAGGCATGTCAAACTCATTTTGTTTGAGGCAACTTTTTATAAAAGAATTGTCATTAATTTGTTTTAATAAAATAATTTAAATCAATTTTTCACTTGATTTCAAATAAAATGAATGAGATTTTTTAGTACAATTGCCAAATGCAATAAACTGGTTTTAGGTATATGTTACTGGAAGGAAAAAGCAATCCCTGTTGTGTTACTGATCCCAGAGAAACATTTGCATGTATGCAGGTATCCTTAGGGTGCCATAGTTATGGATGAGAAATATTGGTTGCAAAGTTGGCATTTCTGGATGTAATACAGATATTTTGGACTTATTTTTGTTTCTTTGCATGTTTGTTATTTTTAAAAAGGCATATGCTACTGACTACGCTTATGCACATATGTAACATGATCACTGCTTGTCCAAAATTTTACTATACAGATAATACCCCCAGAAATTATTTTAGCCTTTTTAATAAATGTTGTTATTGATGTTAAGCTCACCAGGGAAAACATCATATATTGTTATGTATATACTAGGTTAATTATTTAAAGACTGAAGTGCAACATAACTAGATTCTAAATAATCTATTTTTCAAAACACACAACAGTCCAAACAGTAAAAGTGAAGTCCAAATTAAGAATATTTCATTCTTAAGAATTGTTTAGATTCAAAATAGTTTGCAAGAGTGTACAAAAGATACTATTTTTTTCTAGAATCAGCTAAATTAGACATATTACATTGAGAAAAATGTTTCTCATTTCTTTCCTGTTACCTTTGATTTCATTGCAGAGATGTTAACATAAGAAATAGATTATTTTGTTATCTAATTTTACCTTCCAAAAGACAGAAGCAGATGAAAAATGTGAGGTTCTTTCCTGTTGGCTTTTCTGAATTAGCTGTTT
This sequence comes from Vipera ursinii, assembly GCF_947247035.1. Classification (NCBI taxonomy): domain Eukaryota; kingdom Metazoa; phylum Chordata; class Lepidosauria; order Squamata; family Viperidae; genus Vipera; species Vipera ursinii. The sequence goes on along the minus strand of NC_139516.1, from coordinate 207,501,774 downwards.
TAGATTCCAAAAGTTTAGTTCCTAAAGAAGTAATCCTGTAAATAATTTTAATGTCCTCCTCTAGTGCAGGCTCTTTTATGACTCAAGGACTTCAACTCCCAGAATTCCTGAGCCAGCATGGCTCAGCTTGGAAACCTCTCCCTTTCCCCTCTGCTTGGCTGGCTCAGGATTTCTGGGAGTTGAAGTCCACGAGTCATAAAAAAGAGCCAAGATTGCTAGCCCTGCAATAGGCTTAGGAAAACCAGTAAGGGAGCTAGGTTGTTTTTTTGTTTTTTGTTTTGCAAAAAAAAAGGTTCCGGAACGCCGTTCTGAGCATTCTATGAGAAAAAAAGCCCTGAGAATAGAATAGAAAATATGGAACAGAACAGAGAATAGAATAGAATAGAATAGAATAGAATAGAATAGAATAGAATAGAATAGAATAGCTTTATTGGCCAAGTGTGATTGGACACACAAAACATTTGTCTCCAGTGCAGAAGCTCTCAATGTACATACAAAAAACAAAGGAATATAGTTATAAGGTACCAATAGGAGAAGGTAGTAGAAAATATGAGAAGGATAGTAATAATGCAGTCCTACTACAGGGGTAAATATCTTTAGACATAAGACAGTGCTGTGGGAATTAGGTGTTCAGCAGAGGGATGGCATGAGGGAAAAAAAAACAACACCTGTCTTTGTTTCGAGTTGTTTTGGCATGTAATGCTCTCTAGCAGCATGCCAGGGGAGTAGTTGAAACAGTTTATGTCCAGGATGTGAAGGGATCTGTAGATATTTCCTCAGCCCTCTTTGTCTCCTGTGCTGTACACAGATTCTTTAATGTAAGTCAGACTGGTTGCAATTGTTTTTTCTGCAGTCCTAAATATCTGTTAAAATCTGTACCTGTCCTGTTGAGTTGCTGTAGCAAATCAGACAGTTACAGAGGTACAAATGACGGACTCAATAATTCCTCTGTAGAACCATATCAACAGCTCCTGGGGCAGTCTGAATTTTTGTTGAGTTGTCGTACCTTTTTATGGACAGTTCTAACGTTAGGTGTCCATTTCAAATCCTGGGAGATTAGAGAACCCAGGAACTTATAATAATAAATAAATAAATGCTCCAACACTGGAGGTTTTTAATAAGAGATGGACAACTCTTTGTCTTGTCTGAGGTCAAAGGAGAAAAATGCAAGTGAGGTAGGACTGAGATAGACAACGAGAACCAAATATATGGCTCATAGGAAGGACTGGGACATCCCAACACGACTTCCTCTATTTCTTTTCACAGTCAATTCAATAACAGTATCAATAACTTCCAAAATCTTGTCTGCCAGCATGACAAGTATTGGAAATTATTGTCCAAAACATTTAAATGGATCTCTTGTTGGTCAAGACTGACTTTCTAAATAAAGATTATAGCTTTCAAATTGCCAATGTGAAAACACAGGACTCAAAAATAGAGATAAAACTATTCAAGAAGAGGATAAAGTTTTGTCCGCAATTGTTTTTATTGGGCATTATTACAGATACTACCGTGGAGGACACTAAGCTGATGTTGAATTTAATTACGGCAGCGAGACTTTTAGTAGCGCAATATTGGAAGAAGGAAGAATTGCCGACTATAGAAGAATGGACTTTAAAAGTTTCCAATTTGGTGGAAATGGCAAAGATTTCAGCGTATTTGAAAGACCAGTCGCAACAGAGATATATTGTGGAGTGGAGAAGATGGATTAATTATATCTAGAATAAATATGGGACTAAAAAGTTTCACTTAGCGTTTGAATAAGTAGCGGATTTATATGATGTATAATTAGCTTGTAGTTATTTTATTAAGAGTTAAAGTGCAATAGAATTTAATATTTTATTGTTGTTTGCATATTTTAGATTATGTTTGTTTGTATTTTTATACCCTGTATTTAGCTCTGGGATGTCGGGGAGGGGGAGGGGAGGGGAGAGTTGGGGAGGTTTGGGGAGAGGGGAGGGGGAGGGGAGGAGTTTTGTATTTAAAAATGTACTGTAAAACTTTTCAATAAAAAAATAGAGATAAAACAGGTGAGGAACAGAGGAGCTTTTAAGAAAAATGAGAAGCAAAATAAAGCAACAATGAGGATACCGATAAATCAAAACCCAGGAACGAGGCTGTGTTAGAATGAAGCTGTATAACACCCCCCCCCCCAAAAAAAAGACACAAAAAAGAGGACACATTGCGGCTTTAAAGGAGAGAGATTGCTTTTTGGAAGGCAGGAGAAGATGACTGAAGGTCTAGATGGGAAAGTTGCGAAAGCATGGCTCAGAGGCTGTTTTCATAAAGACGGGGGGGGGGGGGAAAGGGGGATCGATTTGGTGATGATGAAAGGAAGAAAGCTACAAAAAAAAGGGATGTGCACCTTTGTTTTTGTGTCCGTGCTGATTTGCGCTCATCACTACGAGGCCTAAAATTTGCTTTTGATGTGGTTGTTTCCATCAAAGGAAACAACCTCCAGTCCTGAAACCGGAAACTTTGATGGCTAAGAAGATGGAAGGAAGAAACTTGTTAGTCTGGGAAAACAAAGCCAACTTGGAAACTGGAAGCCCTTTCAAGGCTAACCAGTTTGCCGCAGATGCCAAAAAAGCCAACACAGGGCTAGGCGGCATTAACAGAGGGATGGAATCGAGATCAAGTGAAAAGTTGATACCCCTGAGAAGGCCTTGGTAAGGCCACACTTGGAATACGGCATCCAGTTTTGATCACCACGATGTAAAAAAGATGTTGAGACTCTAGAAAGAGGGCAGAGAAGAGCAACAAAGATGATCAGGGGACTGGAGGCTAAAACATATAAGGAACGGCTGTGTTCTGTTCCAGCCTACCACCGGCCCTGTTTGTGTGTCAGGGACAACCCCTTTTTTCCCTTTTTACAGTCAATAGGCTGGAAAAACCCAACCCAAATTTATTTACAGTTCAAACAAAAGAGCAACAGAATATTTCCTTCAATATATGAATCAAAATACCAAACAAGAGTCAACAAACAAAAGTGAAACAGAAGTATCAAGAACAGACCAAGATTTTCTTAAAATGTATCCAAATGGTTGCCTTCAGCAACCAGCCCTGCCCACACCTTCCCTTTTATTATCAGTCCCAAGGTGTGGCTTCTCACTGCCTTCTCCTCCTCTCACTGAGTTGCCTCATTGATTTTCTCTGCTCTGCTCTGCTGGATTGCCTTCTGCTTCTAGCGTCTCTGAATAGATTCAGCTGTTAATCCTCTGAGTCGAACACCTCATACTCACACAGCTGAGCCTCATAAGGAGCATGACTGGAGGGGCCAGGCTGAGAGTCCACGATGTAAAAAAGATGTTGAGACTTTAGAAGGAGTACAGAGAAGAGCAACAAAGATGATCAGGGGACTGGAGGCTAAAATGTATAAGGAACGGTTGCTGGAATTGGGTATGTCTAGTTTAATGAAGAGAAGGACGATGGGGAACATGATAGCAGTGTTCCAGGATCTCAGGGGCTGCCCCAAAGAAGAGGGAGTCAAGCAATTCTCCAAAGCACCCGAAGGCAGGACAAGAAGCAACGGATGGAAACTAGTCAAGGAGAGAAGCAACCTAGAACTAAGGAGAAATTTCCTGACAGTTAGAACAATTAACCAGTGGAACAACCTGCCTTCAGAAGCTGTAAGTGTAGACTGGTTGCTGGCACGCTGCGGTCCACTACTGGTCCACAGACTGGGGGTTGGGGACCCTTGTTCTACTGTATAAGACATAACTCATAAACCCTGACATCTAGCTTTTTCTCTTTTTGCAGTAGCTTTCTCCCAAGGTTTTTGCCAAAGTAAAATGAGTGTACTGCCAGCTTTGGATTTCAAAAAATTCTAGCTCTTTCAAAGTATGCTTATTTTGCACTTGACAATATTAGGAGGCATGACACTTTTGAAAATTCAATATTTTCAAGGCTAGCACTAAAAATAACCTGCGTGCAAACCAACATCTCTTCGGTTTTCTGACATTCTCCTTGAACTGTAAGGTGCAGTTAAAACTATTCAGAAACATCTCCAAATCCATTCCCCGTAGACAGTTTTCTTTTGCTGTAGAAATTTAGGTTCCATAAAAGTCATGAAGATGGTTGGTAATCATTTTGTTCTTTTGGGAGGTGTTTTTTTTAAATAAATTAAACACTCCCTTGAACACTGCTTGGCTTTGATGAGTATGTGGCCCCTGCGGTCCCCATTAAACCTGGTATTTGTGGCTGCTTTTATTATGTTGTGCAATTCAAGGTGTTGTGATTACGTTAAAGCCCTTCATGGCATGGGTCATGGTTACTTTAGAGTCTCTCTCACCCCACTGGGCTTGGCCCATCCAACTAGAGCCGGCATGCTGTGAGTCCCGTTAGCCTGATTATTCCAACTGGCAGGGTCAAGAAGGAGGGCCTTCTCTGCAGTGGCTCCTGCCCTATGGAACATCTTTTCCCCCAATGTGAGGTTGACCCCAACCTTCCTACCCTTTTGTAAGAGCCTAAAGACCAGGCTCTGCCAGTTGGCCTGGTGCTCCAATGGGGGAACAGAGCAATGGAAGTGGTTGATTGTTCTGTCCCAGCCTACATGAGTCCTTGTTAACCCACAAGGACAAACCCCTCTTCCAACAAGTAGGCTGGAAATGCAGGAAAACCAAACCCCTTTTAATAGTATTTACAGACCTGCAAAATGTCCCAAAAGCAAAAGGCAAACAAAACACGATTCAAACAGAGAATTGTTCACAGGCAAGGCAAACAGAACATGATCCCATGAAACTTGAGTCCTTCGCAAATGGTTGCCTTCAGCAACCAGCACCGCCCACACCTTCCCTTTTTATTATGCAGCCCCAAGGCATTGCTTTTCAATGCTTTGTCCTTTGCCCTTGGAGTCACCCCATTGCCTCCCTCTGTCCTACTCTTGCTGCCTGTCAGCATTTGTGAACGTCTATGATGTCTTCCAGCTGTGAGTCCTCAGAGTCTGACTTAGCTTCCCAGCACAACTTTCAATGTTGTTAATCTGTATTCTGTATTCAGCCATGTTCAACAACTTCAAGATTATCTCCAGCCGTGTTCAAACATGGAAGCTTGTTTTGAGAAAGAAAAGAGATTGTTCCTCTCTATTCTGTATTGATCAGTGTGTACATCGAATCTGGCATCCATATCTGGATAGCACATTGACCACGGAGTGCATGTACCAAGGAGAAGCAGCACCATGTTGGAGAAGTGGAAGGAAAAAAGGTATGAGGAGTTGTTGGAAACACTTGGTTTGTTTAACCTGGAGGATTTTATGGAGACCCATGATAGCCATCTTCAAGAATCCGAACAGCTGTCATGTAAAGATGGGACAGAACTAGTCAGGGTTCTAGGATTAAAAACAAGAAACAAGGGTTTTAAATTATAAAGAAATAATAAGGTAGCAGGAAAATGTCATAATGATCAGAGCTCTTCACCAGCAGAAGAGACTTTCTTGGAGGTTAGGGTATACTATCCTGACTGGAAGTGTTGAAATGACCATCAGTTGGGGATGCTGTAATGCAGGGGTGTCCAACCTTGGCAACTTTAAGACTTGTAAACTTCAATTCCCAGAATGTCTGACTTAGCTTCCCAGCACAGCTGGGTCTCAGCCTGAGCAGGAGTGGAGGGGCCAGGCTCTGCATCAGCTTGTAAGTCCTGGAGCTCATCAGAGCCTTCCTCCAACTCTGATGGCTCTCCAAGCCCTCTTCCTCCTCCTCTGAGTCCCCAGACTCAACTGCTGGGTCGACTGGCTGGCACGGAATCACAACATTGATCAAGTAACAACAGATCCTACCTTCCCTCACTTCACCCCTCCTTCCCCATGTGTCCTTAGGTTTTTATAGTGATTTGAATTGTTTATGTTTTAGTTGATAATTATCTGAATTATTTATGTTTTCAAACTGCTAATTATTGCCTGATAACAGATTGCATGATGTCCATACTGAAAAACCTCAGCTGGTTGCCAACTGTTTTTCAAGAATCAACGTGAAGGAGTTGATTTTGACTTTTCAGATCTTATTTCTGCAGGACTGGTTTCCCATTGAGAACTAAGTGAGACCTCAGGAGGTCCTTCAGAAGATTATCTGGGGTCAAGGGCTGTTCATCACATGTCCAGGAGAGGTTTTCCCTGTGTTGCTTCAAAGTATACTCCTTTCTTTCGATGATGTGTATAGGGCCTCTCTCTGGGTGGCTGATTTTGAGAATCAAGACAGCAGGAAAGGAATGAAGTATCCCACTTCTGATTCATCCTTCCCTTCTTTAAAATCTCCTAAGTTAGTTTTGATTTATAAAATAAATCCAGGAGGGATACTCTTTGCTTTTCTCACTGGTTATCACAAAACTGAAATATACCTTGCAGAGAGAATAGAGAGAATAGAACTTTCTGTGGACCATGGACCACGTTCCACATAAAGAAACCAAGCTGGTATTTGAGGAAGAATTTCAACTGATTGCTGATAAAGAAGATAACAATAGCTTTTTTAAAAAATTCCTTTTTTAAAAATGGTTACCAGCATCAAATTCCTGGGTGTGCAGCTAACGAGTAGGCTGGCTTGGTCGCTCAATAGTGAGAAACTGGTGAAGCGGGCACAGCAGCACCTGCATTGGCTCCCAGTTGTCTTCCGGGTGAGATTCAAGGTGCTGCTAATGACCTACAAAGCCCTTCATGGCATGGGTCCGGAATACCTCAGGGAGCACCTGCGGCCGGCATCAACTTCCCTCCGCCCAGTGCGCTCCCACAGAGAGGGCCTCCTCAGGGTGCCACCGGTCAAAGAATGTCGACTGGTGGCCCCCAGGGGGAGGGCGTTCTCTGTGGGCCCGCCGGATTTATGGAACCATCTTCCAGTTGAGCTCTGGATGGCGCCCGACCTTCGCTCCTTCAGGCGCGATCTAAAGACCTACCTGTTCGAACAAGCCGGCCTGGCCTGATGGGTGATGGGTTTGGGTTTTATTGCTTTTTATGTACTTTAACTTATTGTTATAGTTTTTGGGCATCTTGTTTAATCTCTTTTAACTTTTGTATTCTTGTTTTTTAACATGTATTGCCCTGTTCAAATAAAATTATTATTATTATTATTATTATTATTATTATTATTATTGTTGTTGTTATTATTATTATTATTATTATTATTATTATTATTATTATTATTATTATCTACATCACCTGAGAAAAGCTCATCTTCCTTCCCCTGTCCTGACCACTTTCTACAGGGGGATGATCGAGAGCATCCTGTCATACAGCATCACAGTCTGGTTTGGAAGCATCCCTGCTTCAGACAGGAAGGCGGTGCAGAGAGTGGTGAGGATGGCCGAAAAGATCATTGGCAGTTCCCTCCCTCCCATCCAGGACATGGGATGATGGTCTGGGACATTACACATCCTCTTCACAACCTGTTTTCCTTGTTTCCTTCTGGGAGGAGGGGGCTTCATGGTATCTGAAGCAGAACATCCAGATTCAGCCATAGTTTCATTCCATGCAGTATAAACCTTGCAAACTCTCAAGCTTCCTCCTTCCATTATATTTTCAAGATGGGCAGTATTTAATATTTATTTGTTATGTATATGTAGGTCTATACATACGTTGTATATAATACTTATATGTTGTATATAGTATGTTTAGGGGTGTGTCATGTATGTGTTCACTTTGAGAGCAGGCAACTAAATTTCAGTTTTGATGTGTGTCATTGTGCCTACAGTAAAAAATGACAATAAAGGTTATCTTACCTTGCCTTGTCTTATCCTACCTTGTCTTACCTCACCTCACCTCACCTTCCTTATCTTATCTTATCTTATCTTATCTTATCTTATCTTATCTTATCTTATCTTATCTTATCTTATCTTATCTTATCTTTATCTTTATCTTTATCTTTATCTTTATCTTATCTTATCTTATCTTATCTTATCTTATCTTATCTTATCTTATCTTATCTTATCTTATCTTATCTTATCTTTATCTTTATCTTTATCTTTATCTTTATCTTATCTTATCTTATCTTATCTTATCTTATCTTATCTTATCTTATCTTATCTTATCTTATCTTATCTTATCTTATCTTATCTTATTTTATCTTATCTTACCTAACCTTACCTTACCTTACCTTACCTTACCTTATCTTATCTTGGGACTGTCTTCCATGATCACAGGGTAGGCTACTTGAGGTGCTTCATGAAGGTTGAAGCTTCCTCACCGTCTTCATTGACTCTACAGTTGTATAGGATCCAAAAGAATGAGATGGCCTGGCAGAACCAAACTTCAAATTATATTACAGAGCTAGCTAAAAAAACTTGGATGGCAGATGGGATTCTACCACTTGATGATGGGGCTACTTCAGTTGAGGGAGGAGGTTTTCCAGATGGCTGGCATAAAAACCATATAACACAGAGGATAGAATAATCAGGTTGGAAGGGATCTTGGAGATCTTCTCATCTGACCTCCTGCTCAAACAGGAGATCTTATACCATTGTGGACAAATGTCTGTCCAGTCTCTTCTTGAAAACCTCCATTGATGGAGTACCCATATCTTCCAGAGGTTACCTGTTCCTCTGATCAATATTGTCACAGTTAGGAAATTTCTTCTTATATCTAAGTTGGAACTCTCTTTAATGGCCTTCCACCCATTACTTCTTTTTTGCCCTCAGGTGCTTTGGAGAATAGGTATGTATAAATGTAGAAATTAAACATAATGGTTGCTCTGCAGCAATAGTCATTTCAGTGGAAAAGCAAGTCTAAATTATAGTGAATATTATTGTTAAAATAACTGGTATAAGATGTTTTGCTGATGGTATATGATTAGTGACTACTAAAATTGGCAGTTTATTTTCTAAAATAAATGTAACAATCTACATGTAATAATCAGGTTGAATCATTCTTTCATGTTTGGTGGCCAAGCTCAGCAATTTTGGGAAATGAGTTATTATAGGTGAAAACAAATGTTAAAAGCTGAATTTCCTTTCCAACTTTCTGTACTTCTAGTAAATATCACTAAACCTTTCATCAACACAAAATATACTGAGTTAGACTTAAATATAACTGCTTCAATAGGGACGCGGTGGCTCAGTGGGTTAGGACGCTGAGCTTGTCGATCAGAAGGTTGGCAGTTTGGCGGGTCGAATCCCTAGTGCCGTGTAACAGAGTGAGCGCCTGTTACTCATCCCAGCTTCTGCCAACCTAGCAGTTCGAAAGCACGTAAAAAATGCAAGTAGAAAAATAGGGACCACTCCAGTGGGAAGGTAACAGCGTTCCATGTGCCTTTGGCATCTAGTCATGCCGGCCAAATGACCACGGAGACGTCCTCGGACAAGCGCTGGCTCTTCGGCTTTGAAACGGAGATGAGCACCGGCCCCTAGAGTTGGAAACGACTAGCACGCATGTGCGGGGGAACCTTTACCTTTACCTATAACTGCTTCAAGAAAATGCCGTGCTTCCCATTGGAAGTGTATTTAATCCTTTCTGTAGAAGAATGACAACTCAAATTGTGAAAGAACAATGTTATGCCTACAATAACTTTCTCTGTACTTGACAAGCAAACTGAATTCAGAATTTAAATCAACACGGGTACCGTTTTCAGACTACAACTTTATACATCTGCTTACAGCACATGTGAAATTTGGTTTTATCTTAATAGATTAATATTTAAGCCTTCCGTGAATTTTTAAATAGAGATTGACCTTTTACTGACTAGATAGAAATTACCGTAACTTCCTATTTTGCTTCACAATTGATATAATATTACTTTTGCTGAGACATCTATGCTAATTTGATTTTAGTGAAGACCTGCAGTTTTAAAAATAATTTTAGAGTTTTTAGAACAATAGAAGAGATTGAGGCACATAAAACCAAAATAATATGCTGAAAATTCTTATCTAACATATTCGGTTTAATGCAACTGAATATTAAATTTGTTTATTCGTAGTAAGTCTTATTCTTTTTTTGTCTCCTTTTCGTCTTTGTCTTTTTTCCCTTTAAAATATATAACAAAGTAAGCTGGAGTCCTTACGACAGTTTTTAGTAGTTATAATGGAAACATAGTAGGATGGATTCCTTGATTGGAATGTAGCAATATATTGAAAGACACTCTTTGTTCAAAATGAATAAAGCCGATAGAAGGAGTTTATTTATTTATTTATTTTTATTTTTATTCCATTTATATCCCGCCCTTCTCTGAAGACTCAGGGCAGCTTACAAGCTTAGCAGTAGCCTTCATTCTATGTATATGCCTGCTTGTTAGGGCTTTCATACACCCCCCCAAGCGGCATTATTACAAAGTCAGCTTAATTGCCCCCAACAATCTGGGTCCTCATTTTACCTACCTCGGAAGGATGGAAGGCTGAGTCAACCTTGAGCCTGGTGGGATGCGAACCTGCACTAATTGCAGGCAGCTGGTGTTACTTAAGGAGGCATTAGCCCACTGCTCCACCAAGGCTCCACCAAGACTATAGGTTATAAGTATCTGTCCCTGCTCTGATGTCAAAGTGAGTGAACTTTGCAAACTGGAGAGTATCTGGGTTGAAATAAATAAAGGGACAAATAAAATCAATATTGTTGTTGATGTCTACTTTCTCCAGGCCAACTAAGTGGAAGATAGTAGATGATGTCTCTCAAAGATAATCACAAATCGTTAAAAAAAAATACCCATGAAGTAACAATGATGGGGGATTTCAATCACACATTCATTAAAGAATTGAACAGAACCATATTTTCTGTCCCAATTTCCCTAAAGGAGTCTTACAAACACAATAATAACTGGAAAAGAAAAATCCAAAAAAGCAGTAGGTAGACTTATATCTGTCCCTTCCCTCCCCTTCCCTCCCCTCCTGTCTCATCCCCTCCCCTCCCCTCCCATCCCATGGTAGTGCAGTGGTTAGAATGCAGGATTGCAGGCTGACTCTGCCCACTGCCAGCAGTTCGATCCTGACCAGCTCAAAATTGACTCAGCCTTCTATCCTTCCGAGGTCAGTAAAATGAGGACCCAGATTGTTGGGGGGGGGGCAAGATGCTGACTCTGTAAACCGCTTAGAGAGGGCTGTAGAGCACTGTGAAGCGGTATACAAGTCTAAGTGGTGTTGCTATGCCATCCCATCCCATCCATTTACCCAGATCCTATCCAAAATATTTATGGATTAGAAGAAGGCCACTGTGTCACCTGGTGGATTTGTCACTCCTTGAGCCAGAGGTAAAATCTGCAGCCACAATATGTTGTGTCAGTTAACTGAACAAGTCCTGCCAAAAACTGTCCTGGGAATTGGCAAGGGCCGTTGGTCTAGTACAGGGCTAGGCAACCTTGGCTCTTTTATGACTCACGGACTTCAACTCCCAGAATTCCTGAGCCAGCCATGCTGAGGGGAAAGGGAGAGGTTTCCAAGCTGAGCCACGCTGGCTGAGGAATTCTGGGAGTTGAAGTCCACCAGTCATAAAAGAGCCCAGGTTGACTACCCTGGTCTAGTGGTTAAGGCCTCAAGCAAGAAACCAGGAGACTGTAAGTTCTAGTCCTGCCTTAGCTATGACAACTGGCTGAGTGACTTTCACCCAGCCCACCACACAGTTTTGTTGTTGTGGGGAAAATAGAAGGAGGGAAGAATATTAAATATGTTTAGTCACCTTGACTTTTGCATAAAAATGAAAGGCAGGATAAAAATACCTTAAATCAGCAATTGCATTCATTTTGCTGCAGTAACGCGATGCCATTCAATTTCAGGCAATATCCCTAATTACTTTTTGTTACTCTGATGCTTTCTCTTCTCCAATCAATTCTCAGAATCATTTCTTCTTCCAACTGTTAACTGCCCGGATGAAAAACAGGCTCTTTATTATTCATGACATTTAAAAATTGGGGAAAAAAACAAAAATGACCGCACAGCCTTCACTCCTAAGAGGCAAAACAAGCAGCGGCCAAAGTGAATGAAATCTTTCAGCCGCAAGCCCCATTTTTTAATTTTCTGTTCAGGTAATCCTCGACATACGACCACAATTGAGCTCAACATTTCCGCCGCTAAGTGAGGCATTTGTAAAGTGAGCTTTGCCCCATTTTACCATCTTTCTTGCCACACTTGTTAAATTAGTAACACGCTTGTTAAAGGGAGTCTGGCTTCCCCCCGACTCTGCTTGTTGGAAGGTCGCAACAGGGGAGCCCCAGCACACAAATATGAATCAGTTGCCAAGCATCCAAATTTTGATCACTGTGACCGTGGGGATGTTGCAACGGTCGCAAGGGTGAAAAACAGTCACGACTCCCTTTTTTTTTTTTACTGGCGTTGTAACTTCAAAATGTTCACGAAATGAACTGTGGTAAGTCAAGGATTACTTGAACTTCTCTGCAGGAAAAAATAAAAAAAATCTGCTTCCTGCCCTCACCGCCTGTTTTGATTAAAGAAAAGAACACAAGGATCTTCATTTCTACACGGAGATCGCTTCTGGACTTTCCACTTGAGGTGGAAAAGAATGAAGCTTTGATTCTGGGTTTCACTGATTAGATCAGGGGTCTTCAAACGTGGCCCTTTTATGACTTGTGGACTTCAAGTTCCAGAATTCCTCAGCCAGCGTGCCTAGCTGAGGAATTCTGGGAGTTGAAGTCCACAAGTCATAAAAGGGCCAAGTTTGAAGACCCCAGGATTAGATTGATTTGTTGTTACAGAAATGGCTAGTTTTTACTATTGTGAAAAAAGTAAAAAGTTGAGGCTTGACGTTAATGGTCTATACCACAGGTCTGCAACCCGCGGCTCCGGAGCCGCATGCGGCTCTTTCAACCGTCTCCTGCGGCTCCCAGTCCGCTGTCATGTGCAGTCCAAAAAAAAAAAAAGTGGGAGTAAAAAAGTTCAACCAATCAATTCAAATATGCAGGGTAGGTGCATATCTCCCCTTGACTCCACTCTTCAGTCAAACCCTGTTCTGTGCATGCGCGCATGTACGCGCATGTGCACACATTTTTTGCGGCTCCCAGTTTTTCCTTTTGTGAGGTAACCGGTTCCGAGTGGCTCTTTCACTGTTTCAGGTTGCTGACCCCTGGTCTATACTATTGCAACAGGGGAAGTCAGAAGTCAATCTCTTTTTTTTCCTTTTTCTTCCCTTTCCCTCCCTTTCTTAACAACAACAACAAGAACAACAATCAAGTTGAAAGGGATCTTGGAGGTCATCTAGTCCATTTCAGTCATTCTCTTCAGCTGTGTGGTCTCCACTGATAGAGTCAGCTCAAATGAGGTATTTGAACTCTCCCTTCGAAATGACAGAAGAGGAAAAATGAGAAATCTTTTTCTTAAGGAAAGAAGACCTGTGAATTATATAAATCTAATAAACTAGCAAACAAGGATTCTTCTCAAACAGGGCCTGGTATTTTCTGCAAGTTTCCAAATATAGACATGTGAAATTTAATTTGGTCACATTTTCCAGTTCATAATTTCCCCATTGAGCACACTCTAATCTTAAAAATTTGGTGCAGCTAGAACAAAGAGCGAGTAGGGACTAGGTACAAAAATTACATTTTATTTACCTTAAATTAAGAGTTTGGCTTCAAGCTGCTTTAGCTCTCAAATTATGGATTCCTTCCTTAGAATCCATTCATTAGGATTTATTGCTAATGTTAAAGGATCCAATTTTCCAAGGTTGTTTAGCTAACAAAACAATTTAAATATAGAAATAATACCATTAAATAGAAGAACCTTATTATTTCCCATATGCTTTCCAATTCTGATACATCAAAGATAACATTTTAACTGCATGTTTTAGAGTGGTTTTGCATGGTACCCAGAATAACAGAATAACAAAATAACCAGAGTTATTGGACCTTGGAGGTCTTGTAGTACAACCTCCTGCTCAAGCAGGAGACCCTATAACATTTCAGACAAACAGTTGTTCAACCTGTTTGTTAAGGAAATTGTTGTGCAGAGGTCTCCTTGTGCTACCAAAGAGTTGCACAGACAAGGAAGGGTGCTGAGAGCAGTAAGAGACACACACAGGAGTACACTGAGTTGTAAAAGCAAAAAGTATTTTACTTTTGAGGTGGTGTAAAAACAAAAATGCACAGTCAAAAATAAACAGTCCAGGTCATAAACAATAGCAACAGTCCAAGGAGTAATCCAAACTACAAAGTCTTCTTACCAGTCCAGAGGTCAATACACAGTTCAGGTTTACAACAGTAGTAAACCAACAGCAGAGCAAAAACAGTAATAGTAGAGATCAGTGAATTCAGAGAGAGAGAGAAGCTACGTTCCTAGCTCCCTCTTATGGCCATGAGAACACTTACACACCCATTGGCCAATTAACTTCTTAAAGTCATAGCATTATGGTTAATATATTTTCAACCCAACATTGTAGGCTAACACCATATGCCTAACACTGTTCTTAAAGACCTCCAGTGCTGGAGCATCCAAAGATTCTAGAGACTCATGGTGCTTTTCTCAGATTTAATCACTATCTAGTCATTAATTATCTGTTCTGTGGTTTAAACCTTGGGGAAATGCCCAGACATTTGACATACCCCACCCCGCCATGTGCACATAAATAATGTACAAATACAGAACAAAAAGGGGATTCCCAGTCAACTAGTCCTTAATTCCTGGTGAAATAATTAAACCCTGGATAAGTCCTAGGGGAATTGGTTTGTTCTCCTCAACCTCGAAGCTGTGAAATCTTCCCTATGCATGGATGCCTTAATGCACATGATTTCCTATGGCAACTTGTACATGTCATTTAATACAAATGTTCCCACTCCAGACAGCTTAACATCCAACATTTGACAGAAAGAAAAACAAGAAACTATTTGGTAGGTACTTCATGGAAATGAATGTTTCCTCTGATTTGGTAGTCTAGACAAATCTGTTATAGTGCTTGTAGTATCACTTTAGAGAACACAGCCAGGAGCAAAAGATAAAACATAAATTATTTACAATAATACAATCAACAGAGAGAGCTCTCATCTAGCATTTACCTCCAGCTGAAAACTAATTGAAAGGTCAGGTTTTCAAAACTGGGCGAGATAGGTAAATTGGCTCACCGCGCCAATAAATTGATGGATCTCTTTTGCCCCAGGAAAAGCAAGAAAGATGAGATTGGGCAAAGACAATGACAAACTGGGTGGGGTGGGGTGGGGCAAAGAATACAGAAAGAAAAGGCAGGGGAATTTCAGTTGGAGCAAACAACTATTAAGGTACACGATTACACAGTCAAAGGAAGTCGGCATTTCAATTCGTGTTAAGAGAAAAGTTGTTCTGGGTATATATTCTCATGGTGCCACAACCTTCCGTTGGAAGTGAGTGGCAGAATTCAAAGTGATATCGAAATGATAGTTGCGATAAGCCTCAGAATGGGGAGGGTCACAAATTGGGAATTTACGGATAGGTCATAAATCTGTGGGCTTTGTTGCTTAAGGTCGAACTCTGTCTGGAACGATGATCTAGTGTTTTCTTCACAGCTTGTACCTCTGTAAAGTAGGCTCTCACTGGGGGCGTTCTTCTGGATACTGCCCTGTTCTAGGCTGGAGTTTATACAGGTATCTGCTGTGACCGTGACTGCTTCAGTTATGTGGCAAATAACATCAGGTGCAAAGAACCAGAAAAAAACACCGTGAGCTGATCAGAATTGCTTCTTTATTGCTGCCTGGCTATTTACAAGAATCTACATTCTTTGGGAAAAAGCCAGATTCAAGTTTCAGTCATTCTAGAGGGACGGGGTGGGGGGTGGGGGTGTAAATTGAGATCTGGGGTGGTGGTGGTGGTGGTCTTGCTCCCTTCCTTGAGAGGACTCCAAGCTTTCACTTCTCTCCTGGGTCTCCTGACTCTAGCTGGGGATTCCACCGCAGATAACTGCCCTATGAGATAAGGGATG
Organism: Vipera ursinii; assembly: GCF_947247035.1. NCBI lineage: Eukaryota > Metazoa > Chordata > Lepidosauria > Squamata > Viperidae > Vipera > Vipera ursinii. Next base: position 207,485,981 of record NC_139516.1, on the reverse strand, counting down.
TCCCTTCCAGGAAGAACGATCTGAACACAGTAATCCAAGGTTTACTCATGACTGCACTCTGCTCTGCAGAGGGCAGCCCTTGAAGGCAACCAGGAGCAGAAGCTAGTTCAAAATGGGCCAGTTGAAGCTGAAGTCAAGACAAGAGATCTAAGTCCAGCCCACCTGAAGTTCCTGTGACTCTTTATCTACCGCCAATTTGCTTGGGCTGTTAGTAGTTCAAATTCTTGCAATAAATCTTTATACCCATTTGAATGGCCTGTATCTCCTGATTTCTCTGGTGCTTGACATAGATTCAACCTTACCAATGGGAAAGAATATTTGTAGCTTAGGATTGAACTGTGGGGTCCTCAGGTGTTTTCCAGAGCTTGGTTGTTTTCTTGCAGACATTTCATTACCCAACTATCTAACAGCATCGGTGCTAGCAAGAAAGCAACCAAGCTCAGAAAGCACCAAGGACCCCACAGACTCAGCTTTCTCTTCAATGAATCATCCTAGAAAAGCACATCGTTTCAGCGGTTATAAAATTACTGGAGGCAGAGGAATCCAAATCCTGTTTCCCATTTTTAAAGACTTGCACGGTATCAGCCACATTCAGGCAGATGGAAGAGCAGATTTTCAGATGGATTTCAAAATCAGTTCCTCTGGAGGATCATAACCACCCTATTTTAACTTAGTTACAGCCCATAACTGGAGAATAAGTATGATTTGTGGTTTCTTTGATCAGCCAAGCAGCAGACTGAGTGCCTGTGTTGCTAATAGGTGCGTATTCTTAAGTACGCTGTGCTGTGGAGTTGTCACGCAAGAAGACAAATTGCTACCAGCTCTGAGTACAAGAACCCCTTGTGCATTTGCGGTAGGTCTGCTTTCTTACTGAAAACTCAAAAGATGCTTTATTCCTATGTAAGGTAAAGGTAAAGGTTCCCCCGCACATGCGTGCTAGTCGTTTCCGACTCTAGGGGCCGGTGCTCATCTCCGTTTCATAGCCGAAGAGCCAGCGCTTGTCCGAGGACGTCTCCATGGTCATGTGGCCGGCATGACTAGACGCCAAAGGCGCACGGAACGCTGTTACCTTCCCACCGTAGTGGTCCCTATTTTTCTACTTGCATTTTTACGTGCTTTCGAACTGCTAGGTGGGCAGAAGCTGGGACGAGTAACAGGCGCTCACTCTGCTACGCGGCACTCGGGATTCGACCCGCCAAACTGTCGACCTTCCGATCGACAAGTTCAGCGTCCTAACCCACTGAGCCACCGCGTCCCTTTATTCCTATGTAGCTGTGGATAAAAATAGCTGGAATATTTTTTTTTGCACCTACACGGGAAAGCTCAAACTGTTCTGAATGGAGCAACAAAACCACAATTAACACAACATTGTTTAATATGCAGTAATTGTTAGGAACTGCTTAACTTTCTGTTAGAGGCCATTATTGTTTATATTTGTTTTTTAATTGCAATTAGATGTGAATGATGATGATGATGATGATGTTGTCGTTGTTGTAAGGGACCTTAAAGGTCATCTAGTCCAACCCCCTGCTCAGGCAGGAAACCCTATACCATTTCAGACAAAGCCTTGGTGGAGCAGTGGGCTAATGCCTCCTTAAGTAACACCAGCTGTCTGCAATTAGTGCAGGTTCACATCCCACCAGGCTCAAGGTTGACTCAGCCTTCCATCCTTCTGAGGTAGGTAAAATGAGGACCCAGAATGTTGGGGGCAATTAAGCTGACTTTGTAATAATGCCGCTTGGCGGGGGCCGAAAGCCCTAATAAGCAGGCATATACATAGAATGAAGGCTATTGCTAAGCACATTGGTTTGTGCTTAAATTGTAAGCCGCCCTGAGTCTTCGGAGAAGGGCGGGATATAAATGGGATTAAAATAAAAATAAATAAAAATAAATAAATGGCTGTTCAGTGTTGGAGCATTCACCACTTCTGGAGGCAGGTTGTTCCACTGGTTAAGTGTTCTCACTGTCAGGAAATTTCTCCTTAGTTCTAGGTTGCTTCTCTCCTTGATTAGTTTCCATCTGTTGCTTCTTGTCCTGCCTTCAGGTGCTTTGGAGAACAGATTAATGCCCCTCTTCTTTGGGGCAGCCCCTGAGATATTGGAAGACTGCTATCATGTCACCCCTAGTCCTTCTCTTCTTTAAACTAGACATACCCAATTCCAGCAACCGTTCCTTATATGTTTTAGCTTCCAGTCCCCTGATTATCTTTGCTGCTCTTCTCTGTACTCTTTCTAAAGTCTCAACATCTTTTTTACATCGTGGTGACCAAAACTGGATGCAGTATTCCAAGTGTGGCCTTATCAAGGCATTGTAAAGTGGTATTAACACTCCACGTATAATGCTAAAGGTGCTGGCTTAAGACCAAGGAAGCCCAGGTTTAAGACTATCTTCATGTCCAAAGCACCTGAGGGCAGGACAAGAAGTAGCAGATGGAAATTTATCAAGGAGAGTTCAAAGCTAGAACTAAGGAGAATTTTCCTGACAGTGAGAACAATTACTCAGTGGAGCAACTTGCCTCCATTATTTGTGGGTTTTCCATTACTGGAGGTTTTTAAGAAGAGATTAGACAGCCATTTGTCTGGAATGGCACAGAATCTCCTGCTTGAGCAAAAGGTTAGACTAGAAGACCTCCAATGTCCCTCTCAATGTTGTTAATCTGTATTATGTATTCAGCCATGTTCAACAACTTCAAGATTATCTCCAGCCGTGTTCAAACATGGAAGCTTGTTTTGAGAAAGAAAAGAGATTGTTCCTCTCTATTCAGTACTGATCAGTGTGTACCTCGAATCTGGCATCCACATCTGGATAGCACATTGACCACGGAGTGCATGTACCAAGGAGAAGAAGCACGATGTTGGAGAAGTGGAAGGAAAAAAGGTATGAGGAATTGTTGGAAACAATTAGCAGTGGGCTAATGCCTCTTTAAGGGACGCGGTGGCTCAGTGGGTTAGGACGCTGAGCTTGTCGATCGGAAGGTCGGCAGTTTGGCGGGTCGAATCTCGAGTGCCACGTAACAGAGTGAGGGCCTGTTACTCGTCCCAGCTTCTGCCCACCTAGCAGTTCGAAAGCACGTAAAAATGCAAGTAGAAAAATAGGGACCACTACGGTGGGAAGGTAACAGCATTCCGTGCGCCTTTGGCGTCTAGTCATGCCGGCCACATGACCACGGAGACGTCCTCGGACAAGTGCTGGCTCTTCGGCTTTGAAACGGAGATGAGCACCGGCCCCTAGAGTTGGAAACGACTAGCACGCATGTGCGGGGGAACCTTTACCTTAATGCCTCTTTAAGTAACACCAGCTGCCTGCAATCAGTGCAGGTTCGCATCCTACCAGGCTTAAGGTTGACTCAGCCTTCCATCCTTCCGAGGTAGGTAAAATGAGGACCCAGATTGTTGGGGGCAATTAAGCTGACTTTGTAATAATGCCGCTTGGGGGGGTGTATGAAAGCCCTAATAAGCCGGCATATACATAGAATGAAGGCGACTGCTAAGCTTGTAAGCCGCCCTGAGTCTTCGGAGAAGGGCGGGATATAAATGGAATTAAAATAAAATAAATAAATAAAAAATGTTTAACCTGGAGGACTTTATGGAGACCCATGATAGCCATCTTCAAGAATCCGAACAGCTGTCATGTAAAGATGGGACAGAACTAATCAGGGTTCTAGGATTAAAAACAAGAAACAAGGGTTTTAAATTATAAAGAAATAATAAGGTAGCAGGAAAATGTCATAGTGATCAGAGCTCTTCACCAGCAGAAGAGACTTTCTTGGAGGTTAGGGTATACTATCCTGACTGGAAGTGTTGAAATGACCATCTGTTGGGGATGCTGTAATGCAGGGGTGTCGAACCTTGGCAACTTTAAGACTTGTAAACTTCAAGTCCCAGAATTCCCCAGCCAGCTATGTTGGTTGAGGAATTATGGGAGTTTAAGTCCACAAGTCTTAAAGTTGGCAAGGTTGATCGCCCCTGTTGCAATGGTAGGTTCCTGCCCAAGGCCAATGTTTTCCAACCTGGATAGTTTTGAGATGTGTGCATTCGAACTCCCAGAGTTCCCAACCAATATGGCCAGTGCAAAGAATTCTGGGAGTTGAAGTCCACATATCTTAAAGTTGCCCAGGTTGAGAAACCCTCGTGTCGATGCTGTTCAGGATTCCTTGTATATTATGATTTTAGGAAAGTGTAATTCTCAACCACGAAAAGGAAGCCCCTTCAGCGAAAGAGAAGAACATCTGAGAGATTGCCAGAGAGATGTCAACATACCTGATTATAATCTTTTAGGGGAGTTTTATTACTTGTTTTAATGCCACTAGTCAATATTATTCCTGATATTATAATGATTACTATTTTCCTGCTGTTTTTTTAAAAAACAGTCTTGGTAGTTTTACAAAAGGTTGCTCTGAAAATATCTTCAGATTGGCACTCAGTTCCATCATTCAGGATGTTCTTCTAACTAAACCGATTCAGCTAGCTGTGCCTGACAACACTTGTAAGTGGTCCATAAGCTGTCTAACAGACAGGAAGCAGCAGGTGAAGCTAGGCAAAAATCGCATCAGATACCTGTACAATTAGTGCAGGAGGGGCTCTCTCCACTTCTGTTCTCTCTCTATACCAGGGGTGTCAAATTGGCTGTCTGTGGGCTGGATGCGTCATGCACAGGCCACGCCCACCCCAGCTCTGCAAAAGCAAAATATGTTGTAATACGTCCTGATATGTCACGTGACACGATCGAGTTTGACACCCATGCTGTGTACCAAGGACCACATCTCAAAGGATCCCCCTGTTAAAGTACTGAAGTTTGCAGCTGATTACAACAGTGATTGGTTTCATTCAAGACAATGACAAATCTGTGTGGAAAGTCACACCCACCCACCCCAGAGAAGGAAATATTAAAAGGGCAGGAAAATATATTTCCTCAAAGGATCTTAAAGAGGCAGAAAAGCATGCCCAGTTTTCTCAATAGCCCTAAGTCTCCCTTCCCCAAGCAGAAACCAGCTCTGTAGAAATGCAGATGATCATCTTGTCAGAAAAACTGGAGTCAGGAAACTGGGATTAGGAAGAAAGATCCCTAGAATCAACACCAAAATTCTAAGAGTCATCAGCCACAGCCCCAGGGAAGCAGGATATTTATTTATTTATTTATTTAGTTATATTTATATACCGCCCTATTCCCTGAGGACTCAGGGCGGTTTACAGGGAATTAAAAATCCAAAATACAAAAATTAAGAACCAAATTAAAAAATATTAAATTGACCCTGTACTCAATTAAAAAGAACCCCAAATTAAAAATTTCTCCTCAGTCTGGGCCCGAGAGCTCGAAGAACCAGGTCTTCAGGCCCCGGCAGAATGATCGGAGGTCGGGGGCAGTTCTCAGCTCCACCGGCAGCTGGTTCCAGAGGGCAGGCGCTCCCACCGAGAAGGCCCTATCCCTGGGTGTCACCCGCCGGCAATCTCTTACCGGCGGGACCCTGAGCAGACCCTCCCTGTGGGAGCGCACTGGGCGAAGGGCGTTTGATGCCGGCAGCAGGTGTTCCCTCAGATATCCCGGACCCAGGCCATGTAGGGCTTTATAGGTGATAACCAGCACCTTGAATTTCACCCGGAGGGCAACCGGAAGCAAATGCAGCTCACGGAGTAGAGGTGTTACATGGGAGTATCGGGAAACCCCCATTACAACTCGCGCGGCCACATTCTGCACCAGTTGAAGCCTCCGAGTGGTCTTCAAGGGCAGCCCCATGTAGAGAGCGTTACAGTAGTAAAGACGGGAGGTCACAAGCGCGTGAGTAACTGTGCGTAGGGCATCTCGGTCCAGATAGGGACGCAACTGGCGCACCAGGCGAACCTGAGCAAAAGCCCCCCTGGTCACGGCTCCTATATGGTCTTCGAAATTGAGCCGTGAATCCAGGAGGACACCCAAGTTGCGAGCCCTATCGACGGGGGGTAACACCTCACCCCCCATCATTAAGGATGGAATAACTTGGTTAACCCGAGATGCCGATATGCACAGCCACTCAGTCTTGGCGGGATTGAGACGAAGCCTGTTTCTCCCCATCCAGACCTGAACCGCCTCCAGGCACTGGGACATCACGGAGAGGGCATCACTGGGTTGGTTTGGGGTGGAAAGAAAAAGTTGGGTATCATCAGTGTACTGATGATACCCCACCCCAAAACCACGAATGATCTCGCCCAGCGGCCTCATATAGATGTTGAACAGGAGAGGCGAGAGAACCGACCCCTGAGGAACTCCACAAATGAGAGACCTCGGGGCGGATCTCTGCCCTCCTGTCAACACCGACTGCGAGCGGCCCTGGAGGTAGGAGGAGAACCACCGTAGAACGGTGCCTCCCACTCCCAACCCCCTGAGACGCCGCAGTAGGATACCATGGTCGATGGTATCGAACGCCGCTGAGAGATCTAATAGGACCAGGACAGAGGAGCAACCCCTGTCCCTAGCCCTCCAGAGATCATTCACCAGCGCGACCAATGCCGTCTCCGTGCTGTGTCCGGGCCTGAAGCCCGATTGGTACGGGTCCAGATAATCAGTTTCCTCCAGGAACAGAGGGAGCTGATGCGCCACCACGCTCTCAACAACCTTCGCCAGAAAGCGAAGGTTGGAGACTGGACGGTAGTTGTTTAAAACAGCCGGGTCCAAAGCAGGCTTCTTGAGAAGGGGTCTCACCACCGCCTCCTTCAAGGCGGCAGGAAAGACACCCTCCTTCAAGGAAGCAGTTATTACTGCATGGAACCAGCCTCGTGTTCCTTCCCGAGCCGCATAAGCTAGCCAGGAGGGGCACGGATCCAACAAACAGGTGGTGGTGCTCAGTCTCCCCATGATCCTGTCCACATCATCAGGGGAAACAGGGTCGAACTCATTCCAGATAACGTGCTCAAGACCGCCTGATTCCTCCACATTAGACTCTGCCCAGTCAGAGTCCAAGCCGGTCCGGATCCGAGCGATTTTGTCCGCCAGATGATGACTAAACTCCTCGGCTCGTCCCTGCAAGGGATCCTCTCTCACCTCCTGATTAAGGAGGGAGCGAGTCACCCTAAACAGGGCGGCCGGGCGATTATCTGCGGACGCGATAAGGGCGGCAAAGTAGTTAGACTTCGCCGTCCTTATCGCCGCAAGATAAGACCTTATAAAGGTTCTTAACTGCAATCGGTCGGATTCGGATCGGCTGGATCTCCAACCGCTCTCTAGACCTCGTCTCCGGCGCTTCATCTCCCAGAGCTCCACAGAGAACCATGGGGCCCAACGGGATCTGCGTCGGGTCAGAGGTTGCATGGGTACAACGCAGTCGAGTGCCCTGGTGGCTGCCGTTTCCCAGGCCTCCACCAGGGCATCGACTGGGCTGTGGGTAAGGGTGATAGGTATAGGCCCAAGCACCCTCTGGAACCGATCTGGGTCCATTAGGCGCCTGGGGCAGAACCACCTGGTCGGCTCCGACCCTTGGGGCATAATAGGATTAACCCACCACCATCAGAATATCATAAAGGACACTCAGACTCAGGTCAAAGTTCATGCCACAGGAACAACTCCAAACAAAAGGCTCCAGAGGGTATAAAAACCCACTCCCTACATGTTCTCACTCTCTTTTCTTCCAGAGCCATCTTTCTGTCTGCCTCTCCTCTCCAATAAATTTTAACCATCTTTCTAAAGCAGTTGCCATGTTGTTTATTCCCGGCTTGGACTGAACCATGGTGAAGACTTTTCCTTCAACATCTGCATAAAGACTGGAAATTGAACAACTAGTCTTGTGGTGCAGTTGGAACAATCTTGAACTGAACACACTCAAAACTGTAGCAACGATAGCAGATTTTAGGAGAAGCCCTCCTATTCTACCACCTCTTACAATACAGTACCCACAGTCGAGACCTTCATATTTCTTGGTTCTATAATATCTTGAGACTTAAAGTGGACACCTATCATCAAAAATGTCATCAAAAAAAGGACAACAAAGAATGTCCTTCCTGGACCAACTCAGACAGCTCAGACTGCCCAAGGAGCTGCTGATACAGTTCTACAAAAGAATTATTGAATCTGTCATTTGCACCTCTATAACTGTCTGGTTGTCTGGCACTGCAACCAAACAAGACAGGAACAGACTTCAACGGATATTTAGAACTGCAAAAAAAAAAAAAAACTACTGCAGCCAGGCTGCCTTCCACTGAGGACTTGTATACAGCACAGGTCAAAAAGAGGGCTGTGAAAATATCTAAAGACCCCTCACATCCTGGACATAAACTGTTTCAACTCCTCCCCTCAAGATGGCACTATAGGGCACTGCACGCCAAAACAACCAGACACAAGGTGTTGTGATTCAGGGTCAGCCTGTGGGTTCGGCAGTTGGGTCGGACGACTCAGAGGAGGAGGGGGGTGTTGAAGAGCTTGCTGAGGGGGTTGGAGAGCTTGCTGATGAGAGCCCCCAGCCAGGCCTCTCCCACCTGGTCACGATGGAGACCCAGCTGTGTGAGCCTGACAGCGTGGATGAAGATGACCCACAGCTGGCCCTGTTCAAGGACGCCCCACGCAGGAGGCAGTCAATCAGGAGTAAACAGAGGAAGGCAATGGGGCACCTCGGAAGGAGGCAGAGAGAAGCCACGCCCTGAACTGTATAAAAGGGGAATGCGTGGGAGGGCTGGTTTGCTGAAGGCAACTGCTTGAATAGCTCCTGTTTCATAGCTCCTGTTTCATGGTTGGTGTCTTGTTTTGCTCTGTTTTATGTTAATAAATTTGGCAGGCTTAATTCCAGCCTCTTTCCGTTTGTAAAGGGGTTGTCCCTGCCTTTTCTGCAGGGCCGGTAGCAGGCTGGTACAGAACAGAAGGACAGGTTTTTTCCTCCATGCCATCACTCTGCTGTACCAGGGGTCCCCAAACCCCAGTCCATGGACCGGTACCAGGCTGTGGCATGCCAGCAACCAGTCTGCACAAACAAGCAAAGCTCCATCCGTGGGATGTAGGCAGCACACTGTTGGAAGAAAAGTCTTTATCATGGTTCCATCCAAGCTGGGAATAAACATAGCGATTGCTTTAGGAAGAACGTTGTAGTTTAGTGAAGAGAGAGCCAGACAGGAAGATGGTCTGGCAGAAAAGAGAGAGAAAAAAGGGTTGAGCACATGTAGGGAGTGGGTTTTTATACCCTCTGGAGCCTTTTGTTTGGAGTGATTTCTTGTTCCTGTTTGAGGCTATTTCCTGTGTCGTGTATTCTGAGCTGAGTCTGAGTGTACCCCTTTGGCATCTGTGGGTTAATCCTATTATGTCCTGCCTTAGAATTTGGGTGGGGTATGTAGATTTTAAGGGTCTTTGTCTTCCTAAGCTTCTAGCTCCAACTTTCCTGGATTTCCATCTGCATCTCTATAGAGCTGGTCCCTGCTTGGGGGAGGGAGAACTGGGGCTACTAAGAAAACTTTCCTGCCTCTTCAAGGTCCTTTGAGGAAATATATTTTCCTGCCCTTTTAATATTTCCTTCCCACAACACAAAATCACGCAGTCTCCAGTCAACGGAAAAACCTCTCTCCACGGAACCGGTCCCTGGTGCCCAAAAGGTTGGGAACCTCTGTGCTAAACAACTAATTCCCACCACACTGTCAAACTACCTAGTAAGGCTGTATAATTATTATCCTTCTCATCTTTCCTATTACCTACTTCCTTATCTTCTTATGACTATACTGTAACTTTGTTGCTTGTATCTTACGATTTAAATTAATTGTTTTATTTAGTATCCTAGTATGATTTATGTTGATTGCTTATTTAGTACGCTATGACCATCACTGAGTGTCATGTCTTATAATGATGATGAATGTATTTTATGATGATTATGACCATGATTTATCATTTGTAGCTTGTATGTACACAGAGAGCTTATACACTGGAGACAAATTCCTTGTGTGCCCAGTCAGCCTTGGCCAATAAAGAATTCTAATAAATAACATAACAAGAAATCCATTTAATCTCTGTCGGGAAGTTGGATTAAATGGATGCTTTGGCTAGATCCACAGAGCTTTTCTGATACCTTTTACAAAAGAAAGAAATGTAGTTGAATAACCTTAGACTCCATATTTAATATCAAAGAATGCAGTGGTATATTAGGCATTGAGGCCCTTTGTGAAATAACTAAATAACTATCTGACTGAATTTAGTCATTTGTAGAGGGTTACATTCCAAAAATCTGGTTACAGCTGTTGAAAATGGATCTAATGGAAAGTCCAGCTTGTAAGCAGATGAACTCAAAGGTCAATTACCTCCAGGCACAAATGTATTAATCTTCCTCCTGCTACTATGATATGTTGGCAAAAAGAAAGCTATTTGATTAAAAGTTTACAGAAAGGCGACATGGTGCTTAACAGTTGAACGACTCACTTCCAGGAATCTCTTAGCATTTATTAAAAAAAACCACCTGCATCATTATTAATTTCACAATATCTGAACTTGCAAGTCGGTAGTTCTTAATAGTTTGAACTTCTTCAGTGAAGTACCATACACACAACACACACACACACAGAGAGAGAGAGAGAGAGAGAGAGAGAGAGAGAGAGAGAGAGAGAGAGAGAGAGAGAGAGAGAGACAGACAGACAGACAGAGAGAGACAGAGTTGGATTCTGCAAGGATATGACATATTAGAAATTGTGGGCACATAGGTAAGATGTGTATTCTGAATATTAGACTTTGTGATGTATTGTGATAATGGGAACTTTGGTTCCTTAAAACTTGGAAATTATAAATATTAAATGTTAAATTAAATATTAACAGGAAATTAAAAATTTGGGGAAACTAATTAGGACATTGATTGTCTATAAAGACTGAATGTTAAAATAATAAGAATGAATCAATAAAATAATTGATAAGTGTAAGAGTGTTATTTTTATTTAATTGATTTAATAATAATTGTATTAGTTTTAACAGGAGACAGTAAATACTAAGGGGAAAAGAGAGGAAAGATTTAATATAGCAGCTTGAGACTTGTACTAAAGATCTTTGTATGTCATTGTATTATCGATTAACCCAGCCGCCACACTGCTTTCCAAATACTTAAATGTAAAATTAGAAAATCAATAAAACATTTAAAAAAAGAAAAAAGAAATTGTGGGCACATCATGTCTTTTTTGGTAGGCCCATGAAACGAAAAATACAGAATGCATCAAAATATAAACCACTTCTGCATTTCTTGAATTGAATTGGAATTGTCCTCATCGCATGAAATTACAGGTAGTCCTCAATTTATCGTCACAGCTCAGCCCAAAACTTCTGTGGCTAAGTGAGAGTTTTTAAGTAAGCTTTGTCCTATTTTATGACCTTTCTCATAACAGTTGTTAAATGAATCACTGCAGTTGTTAAGTTAATAACATGGCTGTTAAGTGAATCTGGCTTCCCCCATTGACTTTGCATGTCAGAAATTGGGTATGTCTAATGAAAAGAAGGACTAGGGGTGACATGACAGCAGTGTTCTAATATTTAAGGGGTTGCCACAAAGAAAAGGGGATCAACCTATTTTTCAAAGCCCCTGAAGGCAGGACAAGAAGCAATGGATGGAAATTAATCAAGCATAGAAGCAACCTGGAATTAAGGAGAAATTTCCTGAAGTGGGAACAAACAATTAGTGGAATGGCTTGCCTTCAGAGGTTGTGGGTGCTACATCACTGGAGGTTTTCAAGAAGAGAGCGGACAGCCATTTGTCTGGAATGGTATAGGGCAGGGGTAGGCAACCTTGGCTCATTTATGACTTGTGGACTTCAACTCCCAGAATTCCTGAACCAGCATGGCTCAGCATGGAAACCCCTCCCTTTCCCCTCAGCATGGTTGGCTCAGGAATTCTGGGAGTTGAAGTCCACGAGTCATAAAGCGGCCTAGGCCTAGTTCACAGTAGGCAACCTTGGCTCTTGTATGACTCGTGGGCTTCAACTCCCAGAATTCCTGAGCCAGCATGGCTCAGCATGGAAACCCCTCCCTTTCCCCTCAGCATGGCTGGCTCAGGAATTCTGGGAGTTGAAGTCCACGAGTCATAAAGCGGCCTAGGCCTAGTTCACAGTAGGCAACCTTGGCTCTTGTATGACTCGTGGACTTCAACTCCCAGAATTCCTGAGCCAGCATGGCTCAGCATGGAAACCCCTCCCTTTCCCCTCAGCATGGCTGGCTCAGGAATTCTGGGAGTTGAAGTCCACGAGTCATAAAGCGGCCTAGGCCTAGTTCACAGTAGGCAACCTTGGCTCTTGTATGACTCGTGGACTTCAACTCCCAGAATTCCTCAGCCAGCATGGCTCAGCATGGAAACCCCTCCCTTTCCCCTCAGCATGGCTGGCTCAGGAATTCTGGGAGCTGAAGTCCATGAGTCATAAAAGAGTCAAGGTGGCCTACCCTTGGTATAGATTCTCCTGCTTGAACAGGGGGTTGGACTAAGAGACCTCCCAGGTCCCTTCTGACTCTGTTATTTTGTTATTCTTTATTTCCCCCCCTTTCTTTATCATTCATTTTTCATAATACCACTCTGTTTATTAAGCTTTTTTGTTTGCTTTATATCATGTCTCCAGAACAATTAAAAGCATCCTTCAAATCCCTCCTGTGCCTGTTTCTTGACCTTCACCTCAATAACTCCCAACTTGTTAAGCTTTGGAAAGTTACTCAGAACAGAGACAATTAAGATGAGTTGGTTCTTCTTAAAACAATGCCATCTTTCTCCTTTGCCTTCGGGTTGGTTGTCCGTACGAGTTTTATTTCACATTTTTCATTTTTTTATGACTTTTCATAAAGGCTCGCTTAATGTGTTGTGCCATTCTAATGGATCGATGGTGACTTTCTGACAGCCTCCAGAGTGTGGTGGGCAGATGAACCAAGAAACAATTAAAAACAATCCACCGCCACACAAAGCAGGTTTAAAGGCGTAAAGTCGTCCTTTCTTCAGCTTTTTTTTTTTTTTGAGAACTTTGCGTCCGGCAAATATCAGGATTCCATCAGACGAGAAATAATCTGCTTATTCAGATGGAAAGTCACTTCACAGATAATTAATTTGCATGACACCTTCAAGTGGGAAGATGTCAAAGCTGAAGGAGAAGGAATAAAAAGATTAAACAATGGAGAGCAGAAAGTTTGGACTTTTTCAATAGGCAGGAAAGGGATCTGTCTGCAACTTTGGCTGCAATGTTTCTTTGATAATTGCAAGGCAGTGGCCTGGGTAAAAATCAAGCTTTATCTTGAGCAGAGAAGAATGAATAGTTCTCCTTAGAAGATCAGAAGGTACAGAAAGTGCCATGAGCACCACCGAGTCTACTACATCATGTTTACCTCCAGACCAGTGAACTGAAGGAGGAGACTTGCTCGCTCATCAGGGAAGCATGATCATTAATTTTGATCTAGAGACAGATTACCCTGTCCTCAGCATTTTTGTCCACTTTCTTTTCTCAGCTTTGAAATCAAAGTGGGGTCGTTTTGCACAGCGCTGCAATTTTTGAGCCTTGGAGACTGCCAGCTAGTTTCTTTTAAATTGAAACCCAAAGATTTCTGTATATGGTCCCCTTATGTATTGTCGACTGAAAAATCTTCATCGGGGTACAGTCCAAGCTGGGAATAAACAAAAGGGAGACTGCTGCAGAAAGAAGGTTGTAGTTTATTGAAGACCAGAGCCAGACAGAACGATGGCTCTGGAAAAGACTGAACAAATGTAGCAGGGAGTGGTGGGTTTTTATACCTTCTTGGGCTTTTGTGTTTGGAGTTGTTCCTTTGGCATGAACTTTGACCTGAGGTTCAATGTGCCTTTCTGATATTCTAATGGTGTCCCAAAGGTCATATCCTGCTTCCCTGTGACTGTGGCTGTGGCTGACAACCATGTCCTGTGTTGGATTTTTTTTTGGGTGAGGGTTTGTTGGTTCTAGGGATCTTTGTCTTTCTAATCCCATCAGCTCTAAGCATTCTGGCTTCAGTCTTTCGGAAAGGGTTATGACATCTGCATTTCTACAGACCTGGTTTCCGCTTGGAGCAGAGACACTGGGAAGGTGGTGGTTTCTGCCTAAGATTTTCCATCATTCCTTTGGGGAAATATAATATTCTGCCTTTTTTAATATTTCCCAAAATATTTATTTCTCTGGGGGGCTGTCTTCCCACAGTATATAAATGTTAGGTTTTGCAAACTCTTTAATACGCAATCCACAACACAACAGTCAAGTAAGCAACACCCCAATCAAGAAACTGCCAAAGAGCCATTAGTAAACAGTCCAAAAAAGTATCCCTAAGACCGCCCCCCACCCATACAGACAGGCGAGACACCAGAATATAAACTGACAGCAAACGGCATTCCTTACTAGGGTAGAAACTCAGTATTCCCCACTCCCCCGCCCCAGAGAATGAAATATTTGGGGTAGTATTAAAAGAGGCAGGATAGAATATTTTCCCCAAAGGAACACAATAGAATACAGGTAGAAGGGACCTTGGAGGTCTTCTAGCCCAGTCCCCTGCTCAAGCAGGAGATCCTATAACATTTCCTTAGGATGCATCACCTTTGTTCATAAGGTCTGGTTAGGTTTGTGCGCCACCTTAACCCCATGGGCAGATAGCATACTGTACGTGCAGCTGCCTCCAATACTCCACTGATATCTCAGGGGCTGCCCCAAAGAAGAGGGAGTCAAGCTATTCTCCAAAGCACCTGAAAGCAGGACAAGAAGCAACGGATGGAAACTAGTCAAGGAGAGAAGCAACCTAGAACTAAGGAGAAACTTCCTGACAGTTAGAACAACTAACCAGTGGAACAACCTGCCTCCAGAGGTGGTGAATGCTCCAACACTGGAGGCTTTTAAGAAGAGACTGGACAGCCATTTGCCTGAAATGGTATAGGGTTTCCTGCCTGAGCAGGGGGTTGGACTAGATGACCTCCAAGGTCCCTTCCAACTTTATATTATTATTATTATTATTATTATTATTATTATTATTATTATTATTATTATTATTATTATTATTATAATATATGGGAGTGTCATCCAAATTTAGGTTTCAGTTGCATCATCCATAGGTTGCAGTTCATGGTGCTGGTTGCGTTGTCAGCCAAAATCCATCAAATATCCATTCCGTATGCATTCACGATTTGAAACTCAAATACTTTGGTCACCTAATGAGAAGGAAGGACTCACTGGAGAAGAGCCTAATGCTGGGAAAGATGGAGGCCGAGAGAAGAAGGGGACGACAGAGAAGGAGGTGGCTGGATGGAGTCCCTGAAGCAGGAGGCGTGAGCTTAAATGGACTCCAGAAGATGGAAGAGGACAGGAAGACCTGGAGGAACATTGTCCATGGGGTCGCGATGAGTCAGATACAACTTTGCAACTAACAACAACAATGCATACACGACAGAGGCATGCCCGTTCCTTGGATTTCGCCACTGAAGTGCTACAGTGGGTGTCAATTCTATTAAATAATGCACGGATGCAGCTGATCTTGTGCGCAGTGGGATAATTGCTGTCATTGTGTAAGATGCGATCTGTGTTCGTGGCTTTATGGTTGACACTTGTATAGAGAATTTCATCAGATTCATTGCTTATCAGTATATCCAGGAACGCCAAAGTAGCACATCGATAGCACATCGGACTACGATAGGGGGAGCAATTGTGGGATAATGACTGACAGTTTGACATCACGGGACAAGGGTACACAGCCTAGAAAGCGGGGGGGCAGGGGGTGGAGCAATGAGGGCTATGCATACATTAGCTAACACAGCTGAGCCAGAGGTGACGTATCCAATTACATGCGGGTGGCAAGCTGACGGACCTACCACGCGCTCGATGGCTAAACTACTGACAGTTAAAGGGCTATAAAAACAATGTCTCTCTCATGTTAGCTTACTCTTTCACAATGTTAGCAGTGGCTAATGAAAGCTCAGTGTGAAATATATTTTCTGTCCCGGAGATCAATATGTCTTCTTCTATATATAATGCTGGCCTGGGATAAATAATAGAATCTTGCATACTGTGACTGGAATTTCTCACCCTTATTCATAGTGAGTTAATTAAAATGGAATCTCCTTGAACAATTTGAAATGTTTCTTCCTAGGTTTCTTGGCATCTAATGAGATAAGGTGTCAGCTGACTCAACGGCTATCTCTTAATTGTGTAGGTCTGATTTCTCTTCCATTTCTTTGTCAGCTTTCTCACAACATCTCACAAAACAGAATGTACATCTGGATTACTGCTCAGAAAACTGCATGGCGATGTCATGAAATTCATCTGCTTCTCCAGAAGCTCCAGTAAGAATGGAATGGAATGGAATGGAATGGAATAGAATAGAATAGAATAGAATAGAATAGAATAGAATAGAATAGAATAGAATAGAATAGAATAGAATAATAATAATAATAATAATAATAATAATAATAATAATAATAATAATAATAATAATAATAATAATGTTGGAAGGGACCTTGGAGGTCATCTAGTCCAACCCCCTGCTCAGGCAGGAAACCTTATACCATTTCAGGCAAATGGCTGTCCAGTCTCTTCTTAAAAACCTCCAGTGTTGGAGCATTCACCACCTCTGGAGGCAGGTTGTTCCACTGGTTAATAGAATAGAATAGAATAGAATAGAATAGAATAGAATAGAATAGAATAGAATAGAATAGAATAGAATAGAATAGAATAGAATAGAATAGAATAGAGAATGGAATGGAATGGAATAGAGCTGCAAGGGACTTTGGAGGTCTTCTAGTTCAGCCCCCTGCTCAAGCAGGAGAACCTATACCATCTCAGACAAGTGACTGTCTAGTCTCTTCTTGAAAATCTCCAGTGATGGAGCACCCATGATTTCTGGAGGCAACTTTTGTTCCACTGGCTGATTGTCCTCACTGTCAGGAAGTTTCTCCTTAATTCCAGGTTGCTTCTCTTTGATCAGCTTCCAACCACAGAACATCAGGTCAAATCGTCCTAGTGAACAGCCTTATCAGATTCTTTTATTGCAAACGTATAATAAAGCTAGCATTACTACCCATAGATTTAGCTTCATGTCTGGATTACGTTGAAGGAGTGACCCCTTCTCTAAGGTCTAAGTTCTTTTCAAAAAGTTGAAAATCCCTTGGTTCATTTAAAATGTAAAGACTGGCCTTGCAGACCCTCACTGCAGTTTCTGTGTATTGAATGGTTGGTTCTCTGTGCATAGATTTTAAATAGTCAGCTGGAACTTGTGGTGGGAGAATTGCACTTTCACAAAATGGATCCATATTTGAAGGCTGAAAACAGAATGTGTGGGAATAATCTAGATCCCCTCATGTGGATAGTTCATTTTTCTGGCAAAAGATTTTCTCAATGGCAACTTCCAAGTACTAATTCTGTTTGTTTTTATGATGCTACTTGACAACTTTTTCCAATGGTGTTTGACTTGCTCCATTCATCTTGCACTTGCAGTTTCTAACCCACTTAAAAATCATTCCCAAACCCAAGAGGTCAGAGGTCCAGAGAACTGAAGCAGTAAGCAGAAAGATTGCTTGGCTTGATGTTTGTATAATTCCCTCTCCCGTTTTTCCCCCCACCTTTAACTCTGGAGCTATTGAAGACACCTTCCCCTTTGTATACATAGCTTTTAAGGATAAGTTCTTTTTCCCTTTCAGTCATTTCAATTTATTCCTAACCAATGAGCAGAGGAAGAAACTCGAGTTCACCCGAGTTTGCAACTCAGTCTGAGCTACTTTTATCTGGAATCAAATCCTACTGTGTTTGTGAAATTGAGTTTCAAGTAAATTGCCATACACTGGATTGGAAAGAGAGACGTATTTAGCAAGTGGCTAAACTAATAGACCAGCAAAATACTGTGGACATAGTATGCTTAGACTTCAGTAAGGCATTTGACAAAGTGGAGCATAGCTTACTCCTTGGTAAGCTAAAAAAAGGTGGAATAGACAACATCACCACCAGATGGATCTGTACCTGGCTGGCAAACCATACTCAACGAGTAGTCCTCAACAGCACTACATCCACATGGAGAGAAGTAAGCAGTGGGGTACCACAAGGTTCCATCTTAGGCCCAGTACTCTTCAATATCTGACTTAGTTGAGGGAATTGAAGGGGAACTCATCAAATTTGCAGATGACACCAAACTGACAGGAGTAGCCAACAGCCTAGAAGACAAACTCAGGATCCAAAAAGGTCTTGACAAACTTGAACAATGGGCCCTAGCCAACAAAATGAGTTTTAATGTGGAGAAGAGCAAAGTTTTACATTTAGGCAGGAAAAACCAAAGGTACAAATATGGATTGGGCAAGACCTGGCTTAAAAACAGCAACTGTGAAAGGGACGTTGGAGTCCTAGTGGACGATCACTTGACTATGAGCCAGCAATGTGCAGCAGCGGCCAAAAAAGCTAATACAATCCTGAGTTGTATAAACAGAGGCATAGAATCAAGATCACATGAAGTATCAGTACCCCTTTATAAAACCCTATGGACAGTACCAAAAGGCAAAACGATATGACGCTGGAAGATGAGCCCCTCAGGTCGGAAGGCGTCCAATATGCTACTGGGGAAGAGCAGAGGGCTAGTACTAGTAGCGCCAGAAAGAATGAAGCGACTGGGCCAAAGCCGAAAGGACGCTCAGCTGTGGATGTGTCTGGTGGTGAAAGGAAAGTCCAATGCTGTAAAGATTTTTTCTCCATAGGAACCTGGAATGTAAGATCCATGAATCAAGGAAAACTGGACGTGGTCAAACAAGAGATGACAAGACTGAACATTGACATCTTAGGTATCAGCGAACTAAAATGGACAGGAATGGGTGAATTTAATTCAGATGACCATCAGGTATACTATTGTGGGCAAGAATCCTTCAGAAGAAATGGAGTAGCCTTCATAGTCAATAAAAGAGTAGGAAAAGCAATACTGGGATACAATCCTCAAAATGACAGAATGATCTCAGTTCGAATCCAAGGCAAACCATTCAATATCACAGTAGTCCAGGTCTATGCCCCAACCACCAGTGCTGAAGAGGATGAAATTGACCAGTTCTATGAAGCACTACAGCACCTTATAGAACTAACACCAAAAAATGATGTTCTTATCATCATGGGGGATTGGAATGCTAAAGTAGGAAGCCAAAAGATAACTGGAATAACAGGCAAGTTTGGCCTTGGAGTGCAAAATGAAGCAGGGCACAGGCTGATAGAATTCTGTCAAGAGAATACGATGGTCATAGCAAACACTCTTTTTCAACAACCCAAGAGACGGCTCTACACATGGACATCACCAGATGGTCAACACAGAAATCAGATTGACTATATGCTCTGCAGCCAAAGATGGAGAAGCTCTATACAGTCAGTAAAAACAAGACCAGGAGCTGACTGTGGCTCAGACCATGAGCTTCTCCTTGCAAAGTTTAGGCTTAAACTGAAGAAAGTAGGGAAAAGCACTAGGCCACTCAGGTATGAATTAAATCATATCCCTGTTGAATATACAGTAGAGGTGACAAATAGATTTAAGGAATTAGATCTGATAGACAGAGTGCCTGAAGAACTATGGACAGAGGTTCGCGACATTGTACAACAGGTAGCAACCAAAACCATCCCAAAGAAAAAGAAATGCAAGAAAGCAAAATGGCTGTCTGAGGAAGCTTTGCAAATAGCTGAGGAAAGGAGGGAAGCGAAAGGCAAGGGAGAAAAAGAAAGATACACCCAATTGAATGCAGAATTCCAGAGAATAGCTAGAAGAGATAAGAATGCCTTCTTAAATGAACAGTGCAAAGAAATAGAAGAAAACAATAGAATAGGGAGGACCAGAGATCTTTTCAAGAAAATTGGAGAAATGAAGGGAACGTTTAATGCAAAAATGGGCATGATAAAGGACCAAAATGGCAGGGACCTAACAGAGGCAGAAGAGATTAAGAAGAGGTGGCAAAATTACACAGAAGAACTATACAAGAATGAGCTTAACGTCCCTGATAATCACAATGAGGTGGTCACTGACCTCGAGCCAGACATCCTAGAATGTGAAGTGAAGTGGGCCTTAGAAAAGCTGAGCAACAACAAAGCTAGTGGAGGTGACAGTATTCCAGCTGAGCTATTCAAAATCTTAAAAGACAATGCAGTAAAAGTGCTACACTCAATTTGCCAGCAAATTTGGAAAACTCAACAGTGGCCACAGGATTGGAAAAGATCAGTTTACATTCCAATTCCAAAGAAAGGCAGTGCCAAAGAATGTTCAAACTATCGCACCATTGCACTCATTTCTCATGCTAGTAAAGTCATGCTTAAAATCCTACAAGCTAGACTTCAGCAGTATGTGGATCGAGAACTACCAGAAGTACAGGCAGGATTTCGAAGAGGCAGAGGAACTAGAGATCAAATTGCCAACATACGCTGGATCATGGAGAAAGCTAGGGAGTTCCAGAAAAAACATCTACTTCTGCTTCATTGACTATGCTAAAGCCTTTGATTGTGTGGATCATAACAAACTGTGGCAAGTTCTTAAAGAGATGGGAGTACCAGACCATCTTATTTGTCTCTTGAGAAACCTATATGCGGGTCAAGAAGCAACAGTGAGAACTGGACACGGAACCACTGATTGGTTCAAAATTGGGAAAGGAGTCCGGCAAGGATGTATACTGTCGCCCTGCCTATTTAACTTATATGCAGAGCACATCATGAGAAAGGCAGGGCTAGATGAATCAAAAGTTGGAATTAAGATTGCCAGAAGAAATATCAACAACCTGAGATACGCAGATGATACCACTCTAATGGCAGAAAGTGAAGAAGAACTAAAGAGCCTCTTGTTGCGGGTGAAGAAGGAGAGTGCAAAACTTGGGTTGAAACTTAACATTAAGAAAACCAAGATCATGGCATCTGGCCCTCTCAATTCCTGGCAAATAGACGGGGAAGAAATGGAAGTAGTGACAGATTTTATTTTTCTGGGCTCCAAGATCACTGCAGATGGGGACTGTAGCCAAGAAATCAAAAGACGCTTGCTCCTGGGGAGGAAAGCCATGGCAAATCTAGACAGCACACTAAAAAGCAGAGACATCACCCTGTCAACAAAAGTGCGTATAGTCAAGGCTATGGTCTTCCCAGTTGCAATGTATGGCAGTGAAAGTTGGACCATAAGAAAGGCTGAGCGCCAAAGAATTGAGGCCTTTGAACTGTGGTGCTGGAGAAGACTCCTGCGAGTCCCTTGGACCGCAAGGCGATCAAACCGGTCAGTCCTAGAGGAGATCAATCCTGACTGTTCTTTAGAAGGCCAGATCCTGAAGCTAAAACTCAAGTACTTTGGCCACCTAATGAGAAGGAAGGACTCACTGGAGAAGAGCCTAATGCTGGGAAAGATCGAGGGCAATAGAAGAAGGGGACGACAGAGAATGAGGTGGCTGGATGGAGTCACTGAAGCAGTAGGCGTGAGCTTAAATGGACTCCAGAAGATGGTAGAGGACAGGAAGGCCTGGAGGAATGTTGTCCATAGGGTCGCGATGGGTCGGACACGACTTCGCAGCTAACAACAACAACAAGACCACACATGGAATACTGCAGCCAATTTTGGTCACCATATCACAAAAAAAGATGTCGAAAATTTGGAAAAAAAATTCAGAGAAGAGAAACAAAGATGATCCTAGGCCTGGAGACTAAAACATACAAGGAACGGCTGCAGGACTTGGGTTTGGCTAGTCTAAAGAAAAAGAGGAATAGGAGAGATATGATAGCAATCTTCCAGTATGTGAGGGGCTGCCACAAAGACGAGGGGGTCATGTTATTCTCCAAAGCACCAGAGGGAACTGACCAAAGAGACAAGCAACTTGGAATTGAGGAGAAACTTCCTGATAGTGAGGACAATCAACCAATGGAACAGCTTGCCTTCAGAAATCATGGGTGTTCCATCACTGGAGATTTTTAAGAAGAGGCTAGACCCGTGGTGGCGAACCTATGGCACGGGTGCCACAGATGGCACCGCAAGCCCCCTCTGTGGGCATGCGTGCCATTGCCCCAGTCCTAGGCCTTCAGCTGGGCTTTATGAAACCTTTTCGCTTCAGGCCTCCGCCGCCCTGTACACACACAAAAAAAAAGGTTCAATCAATCAATTTTAACTTCTTGCGGGGAAAAAAAAAGTTCTCACAAAGTTGGAATTGATTGATTGAATTTTTTAGTCCCACCCAGTCTGCCGTTACCACTGCAGCCATGCCCACCCAATTGGCCACACCCACCAAAAGGGCCACGCCCACCCGGCACCCGATGATACATAAGTGGGTTTTGGGTTGCAGTTTGGGCACACGGGCTCTAAAAGGTTTGCCAGCACTGGACTAGACAATCACCTGTCTGAAATGGCATAGGTTCTCTTGCTTGAGCAGGGGGCTGGACTAGAAGACCTCCAAGGTCCCTTCCAGCTCTATTCTATTCATTATTCACACTGCTTAAAGCCCTTACGGTACAGGAAATTAGATCTTCATAGGCTTAGAACAGTGATAGAGAGCCTTTTGGGCTCAGAATGTCAAAAATACAGAAAACACAAAAAATACAGGCATGTCACACACAAATGAAAGAGAAACAGTTATTTACATATTCCCAGCTAGCTTCCCTTGCTAGGGACGCTGAATATATTAAGGGCCCCATTAGTTGGCTGTATAGTTAAGTGGCCGAGTAACTTGTTTATTTAACCTGGATAGTTTTAACGTTTTACCTTTTTTAAACATGTTTTTAGTATTTTTAATTGTAATGTATTTTCTAAATTGTAAACAACAGTGCCTCCAGAAGTTGTGAATGCTCCAACACTGAAAGTTTTTAAGAAGAGACTGGACAGCCATTTGTCTGAAATGGCTTTCCTGCCTGAGCAGGGGGTTGGACTAGATGACCTCCAAGTTCCTTTCCAACATCATCATCATCATCATTACCCGTTGGGTATAAGGGGTTCGTTTCATGACATTATTGTTCGCTTAACGAGCATTTGCTTAACAACCATCACGAAAGAATCATGAAAACAGGAATGGTCACGTGGTGACCCATTTAACGACCAAGATGACTTACGACTATGATTTCAGGTTCAATGACAGTCATCGGTTGAGGAAGGCTTGTATAGAATCCAGTGGCCAATCTTGACAACAAAAGGTGTAGCAATGAGAAACTGTAAATTGTAAATCTATATATATGATGAACTTGCTATTTTCATTTTTTCAGATCTGCGTCCTTCCTCAGTGTGGACCAGCCTTTTTGAATTTCTCTCATTTACTTTAAGCCTTCCTATAATTAGCTTTGTTTTCACTTCTCTGTCCTCGAGTTGAACAAACCTTGAACTACACACAACTGCACCTATATAGAGGCAGACTTTAAGCTACTTTTTTCATTCTTTTCATGCTTTTGTACAGTCCCTTGCTAACATTTAGATTGTCAGTTCCCTTTTTTTTGGCACAGCAAGATGCTAGCTCGTTAATCATTAACTTGTTTAGAAAGCCACAAAGATCGATGACATTGTCAATATTTTATTACTGTGTACCTGTAAATTAAGAAAACAAACGACAAACAATCCATATATTGTACTGATGTAGGCTTTCATGGTCGTTGAGGGTTGATATACTAATCAGAGACCAGCCATGGTCAAGCTGCACCAATCACAAAATAGCTTGTGTATCCAAGATGCAGAAAGTCAATTGAGTATTGGAAGCATCTTAAAACTTAGAATCCAACCCTTTGTCTCCCCGAGTTATAGAAACCTGGTAATCAAAGGCATTTTTGTTAGTGGAAAAGTTGAAGGATTTGGCTGTAAGGGAAGTTCATCAAGCCTTGCTAAGATGACTGTGGCAATATTCGCCTGGTGCGCCCGTTGTGCCCCTTTTTGGACCGAGATGCCCTATGCACGATCACCCATGCCCTTGTCACTTCTCGCCTGGATTACTGTAACGCTCTCTACATGGGGCTGCCCTTGAAGTACACTCGGAGGCTTCAGCTGGTGCGAAATGCGGCCGCGTGGGTACTTATGGGAGTTCCTTGATACTCCCATGTTACTCCACTGCTGCGCGAGCTTCATTGGCTTCCGGTTGTCCTCCGGGTGCGACTCAAGGTGCTAGTAATTACCTTTAAAGCCCTACATGGCTTAGGCCCAGGGTATTTGTGAGACCACCTGCTGCCATTGTCAACCTCCCATCACCCGGTTCGCTCCCACAGATTCGGCCTCCTCAGAGTTCTCTCGGTTAAGCAATGCCAGCTGGTGACCCCTAGGGGGAGAGCCTTCTCTGTGGGCGCGCCGACCCTCTGGAATGAGTTGCCTCCAGAGCTGCAGATGGCCCCCGACCTTCGGTCCTTTTGCTGTGACCTGAAGACATGGATGTTTCAACAATCGGGCCTGGACTGACTATGGTTTTAAATTTGGTTTTATGGGGTTAAATTACTATGTATTGAACATATCTACTGTTTAATTCTTTTTTAAAATTTTGTATTTTCATGTTCTTTTTTAGTTTTCATTGTTGTGAGTCGCCCTGAATCCTTAGGGAGAAGGGTGGCATATAAATATAATCAATCAAATCAATCAAATCAAATCATTATATGCATAAAGATGGAAAGATTCGACCCTACCTATTATGGAGGAATAGATGGTGAAGTTGACAGGTTTTGGTGAAAAGGATAAATTTGTTGATTAGAGTTTATTGTTCATAGTTATTAAACACTGTGTTTATGGGTGGAAAAAAGAAAAACAAAATAGCTTGTTTAAAGATCATTCAGAATCAGGACAACTGATTATGAAGACAAGAGCCTAGCCAGGCCCTGCATGGAAGACCACCTAGTGTCTGAAGATATTTTTTTTTATTACATTTATATCCCGCCCTTCTCCGAAGACTCAGGGCGGCTTACAAGCTTAGCAGTAGCCTTCATTCTATGTATATGCCTGCTTATTAGGGCTTTCACACCCCCCCCAAGCGGCATTATTACAAAGTCAGCTTAATTGCCCCCAACAATCTGGGTCCTCATTTTACCTACCTCGGAAGGATGGAAGGCTGAGTCAACCTTGAGCCTGGTGGGACTCGAACCTGCAATAATTGCAGGCAGCTGGTGTTACTTAAGGAGGCATTAGCCCACTGCTCCACCAAGTCACAGTTGCTGGTGAAAACTCATCCATCCATCCATCCATCCATCCATCCATCCATCCATCCATCCTTAGAACATAGAATATCAGAGTTGGAAGGTACCTTGCAGATCTCCTAGTCCATCCCCCTGCTCAGGCAGGAGAGCCTATACCAGTGATGGCGAACCTTTTAGAGACCGAGTGCCCAAACTGCAACCCAAAACCCACGTATATATCATCGGGTGCCGGGTGGGCAAGGCCCATTGGGTGGGCATGGCTGCGGTGGTAACAGCAGACTGGGTGGGACTAAAAATTTCCATCAATTCCAACTTTACGAGATCTTTTTGTTCCCCCGTGAGAAGTTGAAATTGATTGTTTGAACTTTTTTTTTTGCAGCAGAGGCCTAAAGCAAAAAGGTTTTATAAAACCAGCTGAAGGCCTAGGACTGGGGTGATGGTGCGCGTGCCCACAGAGGGGGCTATGCGTGCCACCTGTGGCACATGTGCCATAAGTTCGCCATCACGGCCCTATACCATTTCAGACTGGTGTCCCTCCAGTCTCTTCTTAAAAGCCTCCAGTGATGAATCACCCACAACGTCTGAAGGCAATCAGTCATCAGTTTGTATGGCTGCCCATCGTGGGCAGCTAACAGTTTAAACAGGATAAAAGCAGAATCAAAACATAAGCAATAACTAGTAACACAAATAATTTAGAGTTGAGGCTAATCAAATACCTTACAGCAGAGCTCCCCCCACAACTTTTGGGCACCAAGGATCGGTTCTTTGGAGAGAGGTTTTTCCACGAACTGGAGGAGGTGTAGTTTTGCATGCTACCTGCATCCCACAGATGGGGTTTTGCTTGTTTGTGCGGACCAGTTTCTGGCCTGTGGCAGTCTGGTGCTGGTCCACGGCCTGGGGGTTGGGGATCCCTGCCTTACAGTCAATATATCAAAAAAGTGAGCTTACCTGTATTATCAGGGCCCCAGGCTTGATTGTCATTGTGTGACTGACTGATCTAATAGCTCACATGTTGTTGTGGTTGGTTGCGAAGTCATGTCCGACCCATCACGACCCCATGGACAACGTTCCTCCAGGCCTTCCTGTCCTCGACCATCTTCTGGAGTCCATTTAAGCTCACACCTACTGCTTCAGTGACTCTATCCAGCCACCTCATTCTCTGTCGTCCCTTTCTTCTATTGCCCTCAATCTTTCCCAGCATTAGGCTCTTCTCCAGTGAGTCCTTCCTTCTCATTAGGTGGCCAAAGCATTTGAGTTTCAGCTTCAGGATCTGGCCTTCTAAAGAACAGTCAGGGTTGATCTCCTCTAGGACTGACCGGTTTGATCGCCTTGCAGTCCAAGGGACTCACAGGAGTCTTCTCCAGCACCATAGTTCAAAGGCCTCAATTCTTTGGCGCTCAGCTTTTCTTATGCTCCAACTGTCACAGCCATACATTGCAACTGGGAAGACCATAGCCTTGACTATACGCACTTTTGTTGACAGGGTGATGTCTCTGCTTTTTGGACTAGCCCACATAGGGATTAGTATTTTCAATGGCTAACTATTGCAAGGATCATGACAACCTCCGAGGGAGAGGGCTTTGTCAAGATAGGATACGTCTTCTTCTTCTCTATTAGAAGAACAAAATAGCATAGAAACAATAATTTACAACTCTAAGTAGGTTCCAACTACTGTAGACACTAGGAGGAGCTACAGAATAACAAAGTTGGAAGGTACTTTGAGGTCTTCTACTCTATCCCCTGCTCAAGAAGGAGAATGGGCATCCAATCTTGTCTTAAAAAACCTTCAGTGATGGAGCATCCATAACTTCTGCCTAACTGTCTGTTTTTCGCAGATAATAT
The DNA here is from genome assembly GCF_947247035.1 of Vipera ursinii. Lineage (NCBI taxonomy): Eukaryota > Metazoa > Chordata > Lepidosauria > Squamata > Viperidae > Vipera > Vipera ursinii. The sequence continues at coordinate 207,459,150 of NC_139516.1, read as the reverse complement.
CTACCTTTCATGGGTCTTATTTTTGCATTAAAGTGATGGGAATCTGGAATTGCATTGCACAGGTGAGTTCAAGCAACGGAGAATGGGTTGGTGGGTGAATAATGGGAAGCAGGGGGACACTTTAAGTATAGCAATTATAGGATACCTTAAGTAATCCAAAGAATTTAAGATCCCACGGATAAATGAGGTCCGCAGAATTAGGTAAGATCCAGTGAGGCGTTCAGTCCAATCTAATTTCTTCAAACTAGTGTGAGGTATAGTAAGAAGGCTGCCAAGGAGAGGGTGAGTCACTTGATAGATTATCTCATAAATGCCAATTCAGCCCAGGTAGGGAGACATCAGGGAAAATGGAGTTCAAAGAAACTCCACCTTAATTAACTCAGTATAAAGGAGGCTAGGAAATTCTATTATGGTTTGCAAGGTTTTGTATTTACCCCAGACTAGCAAAAAAAAGTACCTCACCGAAATCCATTTCATTCTGGCTGCATGGGATTGGACAAGCGAGTTTAGGACCAAAACTTTGGAAATATGGACTTCTTTGGAGAAGCATCAGTGAAGACAATATGAAAACATGGGATGAACAGCAGAGTTAAGAGCAGAGATAACCACCTGTCTAGGAGAATTCAGTAGTTCTGAGCAGCAATTTCATTAAAATGTGGTATTTACAGGTTGGGACAATTCAGCTTGCTCCCCAGAGTTCTTTCTTTACATTTTCTTATTCTAAAAAAGATTCTTATTTTTACAAGTCTTGCTCACTGTCTTCCAGAGTAACAGAGTTGAAAGGGACCTTGGAGGTCATCTAGTGCAACCCCCTGTTCAGGCAGGAAACCCTAACCATTTCAGACAAATGGCTGACCAATCTCTCCTTAAAAACCTCCAGTGATGGAGCATCCATAGCCTCTGGAGGCAAATCATTCCACTGGTTAATTGTTCCCACTGTCAGGAAATGTCTCCTAAGGTTGCGTCTCTTCTTGATTAGTTTTCATCCATTGCTTCTTGTCCTGCCTTCAAGTGATTTGGAGAATAGCTTGACTCCCTCTTTATGGCAACCCCTTCCACATCCTAGTCACCTTCTGTCTTGACTACTGCTATGTGCTCTACATGGGGCTGCCATTGAAAAGGATTCAGAAGTTCCAATTGTTTTACAACTAAGATGATCAAAAGCCTGGAGACTAAAACATATGAAGAACAGCTGCAGGACTTGGGTTTGGCTAGTCTAAAGAAAAGAAGAAATGGGGGGAGACAAAATAGCAGTGTTCCAGTATTTGAGGGGCTGCCACAAAGAAGAGGGGGATCATGTTATTCACCAAAGCACCAGAGCGTAGCACAAGAAACAATGGTTGGAAACTAATAAAGGAGAGGACCAATCTACAAGTAAGGAGAAACTTCCTGACAGTGAGGACAATTAACCAATAGAACAGCTTGCATCCAGAAATTGTGGGCACTTCATCACTGGAGATTTTTAAGAAAAGGCTAGACAGTCACTTGTCTGAGATGGTATAGGTTCTCCTGCTTGAGCAGGGGGCTGGACTAGAAGACCTCCAAAGTCCCTTCCAACTCTTATTCTATTCTATTCTATTCTATTCTATTCTATTCTATTCTATTCTATTCTATTCTATTCTATTCCTCTACTCTACTTTACTCTACTCTACTCTACTCTACTCTACTCTACTCTACTCTACTCTACTCTACTCTACTCTACTTTATTATTCTATTCTATTCTATTCTATTCTATTCTATTCTATTCTATTCTATTCTATTCTATTCTATTCTATTCTATTCCTCTACTCTACTCTACTTTACTCTACTCTACTCTACTCTACTCTACTCTACTCTACTCTACTCTACTCTACTCTACTTTATTATTCTATTCTATTCTATTCTATTCTATTCTATTCTATTCTATTCTATTCTATTCTATTCTATTCTATTCTATTCTATTCTATTCTATTCTATTCTATTCTATTCTATTCTATTCTATTCCAGTCCATGCTGTATTGTGCAAGTCTAGATTTGCATACGTGGCACTTCTCTTGCAGGAATTGCATTGGTTGCCAATTTCCTTCAGGGTCCAATTTAAGGTGCTGGTTGTCACCTTTAAAGCCCTACCACCTTGAGGCTTGGTTTCCTGTAGGACCATCTTTTCTCAGTTACAGCCTTGTGAACCATCAGACCTGGAGGCAGGATATGGTATGGATCCCCTTTCTTAAGGAGATGCATCTAATGGGACCTCCTTGTGAAACATTATCCCTGCAGAGACAAGATTGGCTTCCATCTAAGACTCTTTCAAAAGGCCCTGAAGATTTGGGCCACAGTGATGTCAACGGCTCATCCATTCAAACTAGATCTGTGTTGGCAAACTACATTCAACACGAATGTAGTAGCATTAAACTAAATAAATATTTTGGGGATACAATTAGCCTAACACAGAGGATAATGAGCTGGAGGGCTTCTTTTACTGGCAAGCCACTGATCTGTGGATGGTAGTGGTTTTTTTTTTAATCACTTAGAGATGCTTACTGCCCATAGATCATTATGGAGCATCTACTTGGATGCAATCTGACGTGGGAGTCAGTTTGCAGAAAATAAAAATTCCTTGGCTGGAATACCTTCTCATCATCCTGATGAGACCAAAAAGTTTCTGCTTTCTGGCCTGCTTTTTTCTTAGTTTTGAATTTATTTTTGTGCTTCTTTGAACCTCAGGAAAATGAGTTGATGGTACTTATGATGCTACATATATGGGTTATATGGTTGTGGGGTTTTTTTGGTAATTGCCTAAAATAGACATTTTATAGTTGGGCTGTTCAAAATAACTCTGTACCAGCTTACTAAGATAACTTTTTTTTTACTTGAAAGTATTTACCTTACAAGGGCAGTAGGAACAATTCCATTTGCTTTAACATGTTTTCTTAGTCAACATAAATTCATTACTCTGGTCTGTTGGACAATAACCATGAAGACTTATCTTTTATCTGAGACTCAGTAAATCAAACAATAATTAGATGGCTTCTACATTGAATTTTTACAACTTAAATCTCTTTATGTCCCTAATAGCAACTAAGAGAGGGTTATTTGTATATGAGAGAGAGAGAAAGAACAAGAGAGAGAAAATAGTACAGTAAATTGTTTGGAAGAAAATGTACTGTCAACTAGATGAGATCATGAAATTAAGTCTGTTGGTTCCTTTCTTTGGGGATTTGACAGATGACAGTCTGCTACATTAATAATTTACCTGGACGTCAGGCTCCAAAAATCAAGAGAGACAGGTTGCAATTCTTCTAAGCAGATTTAGTTATTGTTCCTTATCCATAGACAGAAATCTTGCCAAATTAAAGCAGACTATTGACCATAAGGAACTAAAGAGCCTCTTGTTACGAGTGAAGAAGGAGAGTGCAAAAGTTGGGTTGAAACTAAACATTAAGAAAACCAAGATCATGGCATCTGGCCCTCTCAATTCCTGGCAAATAGATGGGGAAGAAATGGAGGTAGTGACAGATTTTATTTTCCTGGGCTCCAAGATCACTGCAGATGGGGACTGTAGCCAAGAAATTAAAAGACGCTTGCTCCTCGGGAGGAAAGCCATGGCAAATCTAGACAGCACACTAAAAAGCAGAGACATCACCCTGTCAACAAAAGTGCGTATAGTCAAGGCTATGGTCTTCCCAGTTGCAATGTATGGCAGTGAAAGTTGGACCATAAGAAAGGCTGAGCGCCAAAGAATTGAAGCCTTTGAACTCTGGTGCTGGAGAAGACTCCTGCGAGTCCCTCGGACTGCAAGGCGATCAAACCGGTCAGTCCTAGAGGAGATCAACCCTGACTGCTTGTTAGAAGGCCAGATCCTGAATCTGAAACTCAAATACTTTGGCCACCTAATGAGAAGGAAGGACTCACTGGAGAAGAGCCTCATGCTGGGAAAGATGGAGGGCAATAGAAGAAGGGGATGATGGAGAATGAGGTGGCTGGATGGAGTCCCTGAAGCAGTAGGCATGAGCTTAAATGGACTCCAGAAGATGGTAGAGGACAGGAAGGCCTGGAGGAACGTTGTCCATGGGGTCATGATGGGTTGGACACGACTTCGCAACTAACAACAACAACATTGACCATAAGACACACACACACACACACACACACACACACACACATCTTGCGCTTCTGGAATGTATTCTCACAATGGATGTTTGTAGGCAAAGAAACTATTAAAAATGCAATGCCATATACAGTATGTACTGGAACGTAAGGGCACAAAACTGAGTCTTGATCCTTGACGGTCTCACTATTCGTGGAGATATGTAGCAATATCTTCCATCCTCTAATAACACTTCCCATCATTTATAAGGAAGAACTGAGTTCAGAACTTTTGAACCCTCCATCCTCTAATAATACTTTCTGTCATCTACAAGGAAGAATTGGGTTCAGAACTTTTGAACATCATTAACAGAATAACAAAATTGGAAGGGTCCTTGGAGGTCTTCTAGTCCAACCCCCTGTTTCAGCAGGAAACCCTATACCATTTCGGACAAATGGCTGTCCAATCTTTTCTTAAAGACTTCCAGTGTTGGAGCACTCACAGCTTCTGGAGGCAGGTTGTCCCACTGATTAATTGTTCTAACTGTCAGGAAGTTTCTCCTTAGTTCTAGGTTGCTTCTCTCCTTGATGAGTTTCCATCTGTTGCTTCTTGTCCTGCCTTCAAATGCTTTGGAGAATAGCTTGACTCCCTCATCTTTGTGGCAGCCCCTGAGATACTGGAAGGCTGCTATCATGTCACCCCTTAATCCTTCCTTTCATTAAACTAGATGGACCCAATTCCTGCCTTCCCAAGCCCTGTTACTCTAAGGGCTCATGGTTGTAACATGGACATAATTTTTTTTATTTATTTTAATCCCATTTATATCCCTCCCTTCTCTGAAGACTCAGGGTGGCTTACAATTTAAGCACAAACCAATGTGCTTAGCAATAGCCTTCATTCTATGTATATGCCTGCTTATTAGGGCTTTCCCCCCCCCCCAAGCGGCATTATTACAAAGTCAGCTTATTGCCCCCAACAACCTTGGTCCTCATTTTACCTACCTCGGAAGGATGGAAGGCTGAGTCAACCTTGAGAATACAACCTTAAGAATACTTCTACCTCTTGGTGAGTTCCTACTATTTGACAAAAGAGATGAAACTATGGCATAACGTGGTTGAAACTTGCAGTGCCTATGACAGCTCTGCCGATCAACTAAGAATAAAAGACTTGTTCTATTCTAATACTTCCATTGCATCCCCAATAGATTCCGATACCAGTTTGGTAAATTCAAATAGTTATTCGCATGCAAAATAAATGAAGCTAGTTTATGAGCTGTGCAAATTATTTGAGAATTGCTTATTCATCTATGAATGTGTTTTATGAGTAGATCCATTCCAGCAAAGTCCAAAGAATCCATCTATCATTCACAAATGGGTGCTTCTCTCCTCTTTCCATTTCTAAGCCAGTTCATATGACCTAAAACTAATAAATAGTTTCATCTTACATTGCCTTAAAAAGTATTGCCACGTGTATTTTAGCTCAATCCATCCCTTTTATCTTAATCTTTTCAAAGCCCAGCCAGTAATGTTTTGTCCATTAGAAGCCTAACAGGTAGAGAAAAAACTTAAACATTAACTTTTCCAATATTTGAAACCTGGGAGAAAATAAGCTTCAAACTTGTTGCAACCAAATATTTAATTATTGCTTTCCAGGTGTTGGCTTGGAATGTTAAAGAGAAAAAACTCCTTCCTATCCGGAGAGAATAGAGAATAGAGCTGGAAGGGACCTTGGAGGTCTTCTAGTCCAGCCCCCTGCTCAAGCAAGAGAACCTATACCATTTCAAACAAACGACTGTCTAGTCTTTTCTTTAGAAACTCCAGTGATGGAGCACCCACAATTTCTGAAGACAATGCTGTTCCACTGGTGAATTGTCCTCACTGTTAGGAAGTTTCTCCTTAACTCCAAGTCGTTTCTCTCTTTGGTCAGTTTCCAACCATTGTTTCTCGTCCTTCCCTCTGATGATTTCTTTTTTTTTAATTGAAAAGTTTTACAGAACATTTTATTTTTACCACAACAAAACAAAACCCCTCCCAACCCCCTCCCCTCTTCCCAACCCTCCCCAACACCTCCCTCCCTCCCCCCCCCGTCCCCGACTTCCCAGAGCTAAATACAAGGTATAAAAATACAAACAATCCTAGTCTACCATATGCAAACAACAATAAACTATTAAATCTATAGCACTTTAACTCTTATAAAATAACTACAAGCCATATAAATATCACATCAGTACTTATTCAAATGCTAAGTGAAACTTTTTCGTCCCATATTTATTCTGGATGTAATCAATCCATTTTTTCCACTCCACAATGTATCTCTGTTGCGAATGGTCTTTCAAGTATGCTGAGATCTTTGCCATTTCCACCAGGTTGGAAACTTTTAAGGTCCATTCTTCTATAGTCGACAGTTCTTCCTTCTTCCAATATTGCCCTACTAAAAGTCTTGCTGCCGTAATTAAATTCAACATCAACTTAATGTCCACAACAGTAGTGTCAGTAGTAATGCCCAGTAAAAACAATTCCCTCTGGTGATTTGGTGAATAACATGACCCCCCTCTTCTTTGTGGCAGCCCCTCAAATACTGGACTACTGCTATTATGTCACCCCTGTTTCTTCTTTTCTTTAGAATAGCCAAACCCAAGTCCTGCAGCCATTCTTCATATTTTTAGTCTCCAGGCCTTGGATTATCTTAGTTGTTGTTCTCTAAACTTCTTCCAAGGTCTCAACATCTTTTTTGTAGTATGGTGACCAAAAGTGGTTGCAGTATTCAAGGTGTGGTCTTAGTAGGGTTTTATAAAGCAGTGCTAATACTTTACATGATCTTGATTCTATGCCTCTGTTTATACAGCCCAGGATTGCATTAGCTTTTTTGGCTGCTGCTGCACACTGCTGGCTCATATTCAAGTGATCATCCACTAGGACTCCAAGGTCCCTCTCACTGTTTTTGAACCAGGTCTCGCCTAATCTGTAGTTATACCTTTGATTTTTTTTCCCTGTCTAAATGTAAAACTTTGCTTTTCTCCACATTAAAATTCATTTTGTTAGATAAGGGCCCATTGTTCAAGTTTGTCAAGATCTTTTTGGATCCTGAGTTTCCTGCCAGTTTAGTGTTATCTACAAATACGATGAGTTCCCCATCTAATCCCTCTTCTGAGTTATTTAAGAAGATAATGAAGAATACTGGGCCTTAAGATGGAGCCTTGTGGTTCTCCACTGCTTATCTCTCTCCGTGTGGATGTAGTACTATTGAGGACTACTTGTTGAATACGGTTTGATAGCCAGCTACAAATCCATCTGGTGATGATGTTGTCTATCCCACATTTTTCTAGCTTACTAAGCAGCAGCTTGTGGTCTATTTTGTCAAATGCCTTACTGAAATCTAAGTGTACTATGTCCATTTTGCTGGTCTACTTATTTAGTCACTTTATCAAAGAATGAAATAAGATTGGAAAAAGCAATTCAACAATCACTTGTCATTAAGGGAGGAGATGACTTCAAGCACCCACAACTTCTGGAGGCAAGTCGTTCCACTGATTAATTGTTCTCACTGTCAGGAAATTTCTCCTTAGTTCTAGGTTGCTTCTCTCCTTGATTAGTTTCCATCCGTTGCTTCTTGTCCTGCCTTCAGGTGCTTTTGAGAATAGCTTGACTCCCTCTTCTTGGGGGCAGCCCCTGAGATATTGGAAGACTTGCCATCATGTCACCCCTAGTCCTTCTTTTCATTAAACTAGACATACCCAATTCCAGCAAGTTGTCTTTATATGGGCTGATGCCTCCTTAAGTAACCCCAGCTGCCTGCAATTAGTGCAGGTTCGCATCCCACCAGGCTCAAGGTTGACTCAGCCTTCCATCCTTCCGAGGTAGGTAAAATGAGGACCCAGATTGTTGGGGGCAATTAAGCTGACTTTGTAGTAATGCCGCTTGGGGTGTGTGTGAAAGCCCTAACAAGCAGGCATATGCATAGAATGAAGGCTACTGCTAAGCTTGTACACCACCCTGAGTCTTCGGAGAAGGGCGGGATATAAATGTAATAAAAATAAAATAAAATAAAAATAAATATGTTTAGCCTCCAGTCCCCTGATCATCTTTGTTGCTTCTCTCTGCATTCTTTCCAGAGTCTCAACATGTTTTTTTTTATGAAAACTGGATGCAGCATTCCAAGTGCGGTCTTACCAAGGCATTGTAAAGTGGTATTAACACTTCACATGATTGGTGACAATTAGTAACAATTCAGGTGATTGATCTTCAGCCAAACTTTCCAAGTAGTTCAGCCCACTGAAGTCTAGAACAGAACAGAATAACAAGGTTAGAAGGGACCTTGGGGGTCTTCTAGTCCAACCCCTTGCTCAGGCAGGAAATCCTATCCAGGAGTAGGCAACCTTAGCTCTTTTATGACTCGTAGACTTCAACTCCCAGAATTCCTGAGCCATCCATGCTGGGAGTTGAAGTCCACAAGTCATAAAAGAGCCAAGGTGCCTACCCCTGCCTTATACCATTTCAGATTAGTTGTCCAATCCCTTCTTTAAAAAACTCCATTCTACCTTCAAGAAGTGTTGTGGTCCAACACATTTGATGATCAGCAAATTCAGGGATCCTGGACTTGTCTAATTTTGAACTGAATCCTGGCCATTGTACAGCTGCTCAACCATGGTCGATATCCTCCAGTATCACATAGAAGAAAACTTTTCCTCTTTGTTTGGCAAAAGACCTAAATCTGCTGTTCTAAATATTTTCTCTGTGTTTGATTTTGAGTCATCCTTTATATCCCCAAGCAGGAGAGCAGACTATTTATAATGTGGACTAGTAATTAGAAACATCCTTTGGGAATGCACCTAACAAGGAAGGTCTGTGCCACTGCAGCAGGTAATTTGATGAAGACTGCTGGAAGAAATGATGGATTGGTCAGACAGGAACTGCAAGGATTAATTAGTAAAAAAAACCAGCACATCCCTCCTTTGAAACCTTGAAAAGAAAGTCCCCAAAGTAACAACTTTGCCACTTCTCAAAGCCGCTTGATTCTTTCCAACGAATAAAAGCAAATATATATATATTTCAGGACATCAATTTTATTAGACTTTGGCTTGGCAAAGATTGCATTATCTCTAATGAGATGGAAAGATTGCCGCCAAGTCAATTGTCAATTAGGTTCTGACTACAGGAAGTTCTCCACTTAGGACCGTAACTGAGCCCAGAATTATTGTCGTATTATGTCATGCCAGGGGTTAAGCAGGTCCCATGTGACCATACCTGATTTTACCACCATTTTTTTGTGGTTGTTGCTAAGTGAATCTGTTGACTGCAATGGCATTTTTCCCCCTTGGAACCTGGAAGTAAATGCTGGTTTGGGGGAAAAAAAGGTAAATTCCCCATGATTGTGGGAGTTGCAAATTGTTGTAAATGTAATTGCTGAGCACCCAAAATGCAATCCTGTGATCTTGAGAGGGGGGACATTCCAACTGCTGTAATGTTGGATTTGTGTACAAGAAGTCTGCAAAGGACCAAGTGACCCATTATAAATTGAGGATTATCTTATGACCCAGTCCTTCAAAATATCACAACAGGTATTATGGGTTTCCTTTATTCCCCATGTTGTTGTTAGTTGTAAAGTCATGTCTGACCCATCACAACCCTATGGACAATGTTCCTCCAGGCCTTCCTGTCCTCCACCATCTTCTGGAGTCCATCTAGGCTCACGCCTACTGCTTCAGTGACTCAATCCAGCCACCTCATTCTCTGTCGTCCCCTTCTTCTCTTGCCCTCAATCTTTCCCAGCATGAGGCTCTTCTCCAGTGAGTCCTTCCTTCTCATTAGGTGGCCAAAGTATTCCCCATATGCCTGTTTAATTCTTCAACCACGAAGTCTCGGTTTTTCTTCCCTTCCTATTTGCAATAGTAGCGAATATAGAATAGAATAGAATAGAATAGAATAGAATAGAATAGAATAGAATAGAATAGAATAGAATAGAATAGAATAGAATAGAATAGAATAGAATAGAATAGAATAGAATAGAATATATAGAGTGGAGTGGAAATAGAATGGAATGTAGTGGAGTGGAGTGGAGTAGAGTAGAGTAGAGTAGAGTAGAGTAGAGTAGAGTAGAGTAGAGTAGAGTAGAGTAGAGCTGGAAGGGACCTTGGTCCCGTGCACACACACATGCAATCATGTAAAACGCTTCCCTCTCTCTTTTCCTCTGGCCCGCCAGCTGACAAAGGTTGGTAACCTCTGGTTTAAGGCATAAAGAATTCTACTACCCTATAGCATTTTACAACACACTCTGTGTTGTTTTTACAACATCAGCATGGAGCCCCTAAAAATCTGGGTCCTCATTCTACTGACCTTGGAAGGATGGAAGGCTGAGTGAACCCTGAGCCAGTCTGAATCGAACTCCTGCCTGTGGGCAGAGTCAGCCTGCAATCCTGCACTTTAACCTCTGCGCCATCATGGCTCTTCCCAGTCTATAGCGGGGTTTCCCTAACTGCATCCATGTAAACAAACAAACAACAACAACAAAAACAATTCCTGCATTCACATTACATGACTCAAACAGAGAAATAAACAATATTATAGTCAGATTAACATGATAACTGACTGATACAATAATAGTCTTATCCAGGATATGGTACAACTTTCTTTATCTTTATCTTTATCTTTTATTAAATTTGTATACCGCCCTTCTCCCAAAGGACTCAGGGCGGTTAACAGCATATAAATAACAATACAAAAATTAAAAAGGAATTAAACAAATGCCCAATTAAAAATTACAATAGCAATAAAAGACCCATTAAAAACCCTAACATTCCCCATCAGGCCAGACCAGCTAGTTCAAATAAGTGGGTCTTCAGACCGCGCTGGAAGGAGCGAAGGTCCGATGCCATCTGGAGCTCGACCGGCAGTTGATTCCATAGCGCCGGAGCGCCCACAGAGAAGGCCCTCCCCCTGGGGGCCACCAGTTGACATTCCCTGACCGGAGGCACCCTGAGGAGGCCCTCTCTGTGGGCACGCACAGGGCGGAGGGGAGTTGACGCCGGCAGCAGGTGGTCCTCGAGGTACCCCGGACCCATGCCATGTAAGGACTTGAAGATCATAACCAAAACCTTGAACCTCACCCGGAAGACAACTGGTAACCAATGTAGCTCGCGGAGCAAAGGTGTAACATGGGAGTACCGGGAAACTCCCAAGACAACTCTCGTGGCCGCATTCTGTACCAGTTGGAGCCTCCGAGTGGTCTTCAAGGGAAGCCCCATGTAAAGAGTTGTACAGGACCATGGGGGATCCTGCAATGATCATAAGCGTGAAAAATGTTCATAAGTCACTTTTTTCAGTGACATTGTAACTTTGAACAGTCACTAAATGAACTGCTGTAAGTCAAGGACTACCTCTATATCAGAGCCAGTGTGGTTAAGGTGTTGAGCCAGGAGTGGGGAAACCCCCTCATTACATTATGCATCAAAATCTTCACTACAAGAAATAGAGAGTATATTCATATAAATGGGCTCTGCAGCCATTGAGGGGCAAATGCAGACAAAAGCAATATATTTATATTGTGTATGGGTGCATATTACATACATATGCCATAAAACAAGTTATAATGCGTGTTGGAAGCCATGCAAAGAAATCTGAGTCATAGGTTTGACAAACGAACTTCCAGTAAGCATAATACAAATTATGCCATATATTTTACACTTGCTTGATGCTGAGCAGATTAGCGCAAATTGAATTTCATGCTAACCTGTCCAGGGCAATGCATCCCTTATTTATAGGAATTGTCAAGACCATTAAGATGATATGTATGCAAACGTTATTGACACTTTAAGTATATAGAAAAAGCAGTAATTTACCATTACTTAAGGAGTGTAACTATTCGCTGGAAGGAAACATTTGGAACATACAAGATAAGATAAGATAAGATAAGATAAGATAAGATAAGATAAGATAAGATAAGATAAGATAAGATAAGATAAGATAAGATAAGATAAGAGTCCTGAGTCCTGAGTCCTTCGGGAGAAGGGCGGTATACAAATTTAATAAAATGAAAAGTGAAAATGAAAGATAAGATAAGATAAGATAAGATAAGATAAGATAAGATAAGATAAGATAAGATAAGATAAGATGATAAGATAATCTATTGTCATTTTTTACTGTGGGCACAACGACACACATCAAAAATGAAATTTAGTTGCCTGCTCTCAAAGTGAAACACATACTTGACACACACCTAAAACATACTATATACAACATATGTCTAGACCAGAGGTAGGCAACCTTGGCTCTTTTATGACTCGTGGACTTCAACTCCCACTGCTGGCTCAGGAATTCTGGGAGTTGAAGTCCACGAGTCATAAAAGAGCCGAGGTTGCCTACCCCTGGTCTAGACCCATGCCCCTACATATACATAACAATAAAATATTAAATACTGTCCATCTTGAATATATAACGGAAGGAGGAAAGCCTGAGAGTTCACAAGGTTAATCCTGTATGGAATGAAACTGTGGCTGAATCTGGATGTTCTGCTTCGGATACCACGAAGCCTCCTCCGCCCAGAAGGTAACAAGGAAAACAGGTCATGAAGAGGATGTTTAGTGTCCCAGACAATCTTGTGGACCTTGCTCAAGCAATGCTTCTGTGCCATGTCCTGGATGGGAGGGAGGGAACTGCCAATGATCTTTTCAGCCATCCTCACCACTCTCTGCACCGCCTTCCTGTCTGAAGCGATGATGTTTTGAAACCAGACTGTGATGCTGTATGACAGGATGCTCTCGATCGATCGTCCCTCTATAGAAAGTGGTCAGGACAGGGGAAGGAAGATGTGCTTTTCTCACGCAACGCAGGAAATGCAGGCGCTGCTGTGCCCATTTCACCAGTTTCTCACTATTGATCGACCAAGCCAGCCTACTTGTTAGCTGCACACCCAGGAATTTGATGCTGGTAACCATCTCCATATGTGAATCATTAATGCACAGAGAAGTTATAGTTATAGTAAATGCTACGTGTTGTTCAGGAAGAGGATAAGCAGTGGTATTCTCCATTGTCAACATGTGTCAAACTTAAAAAAAATTGTGGGTGCAAAATATTTAACTTTTGTGCAGCTTTTTTAAGTGTGCAAAGCACGAGCAATCTCCAAGTTGCTCATTTACTGAAACTTTACTTGAAACTCTGGTTTTCCAATTAATACACTTGTTGTCTTAGAATAGAATAGAGCTGGAAGGGACCTTGGAGGTCTTCTAGTCTAGCCCCCCACTAAAGCAGGAGAGCCTATACCATCTCGTACAAGTGACTGTGTAGTCTCTTTTTAAAAATCTCCAGTGATGAAACGCCCACGATTTCTGGAGGCAAACTGTTACACTGGTTAATTGTCCTCACTATCAGGAAGTTTCTCCTCAGTTCCAGGTTGCTTCTCTCTTTGGTCAGTTTCCAACCATTGTTTCCTGTCCTGCCCTCTGGTGCTTTGGAGAATAACGTGACCCCTTCTTCTTTGTGGGAGACCCTCAAATACTGGAATATTGATGTCATGTTGCTCCTGTTTCCCCTTTTCTTTAAACTAGCTAAACCCAAGTCCTGTGTCAGGCACAAAGAGTCAGGACCAGATGGTAAGTTACATTTAAGCTGATTTATTGATCATACTTATACAAAAGAATCAACTAACAATCAATTAGTGGTACTAGTAGCCATTGACCATCTCCTCCTCCTCCTCCTCCTCCTCCTCCTCCTTCCTCCCTCCCCCTCCCTTTTCCCTCCCTCCCTCCCTCCCTCCCTTCCCTACAACCCTGGGTTTTCTGGAGATATCTGGGTGCAAGTCTCTATCCACTTTCCCTTTGCCTAATGTTGTAAAATTAACCAAGGTTAGTTGAGTGCTGCCACTTAACTGGGCCCATTCTGAACTACAGCGGACTTACTTATTCATTTAGTTATATTTATATTTTATATAAAAAAACTCAAGGCAGTGAACATACCTAATACTCCTTCTTCCTCCAATTTTCCCCACAACAACAACAACCCTGTGAGGTGGTTTGGCCCAAAGTCATCCAGCCAGCTTTCATGCCTAAGGCGGGACTAGACTCTAGAAAGAGGGCAGAGAAGAGCAACAAAGATGATCAGGAGGACTGGAGGCTAAAACATATAGGGAACAGCTGCTGGAATTGGGTATGTGTAGTTTAACGAAGAGAAGGGTGAGGGGTGACATGATAGCAGCGTTCCAATATCTCAGGGGCTGCCCCAAAGAAGAGGGAGTCAAGCTATTCTCCAAAGCACCTGAAGGCAGCACAAGAAGCAACGGATGGAAACTAGTCAAGGAGTGAAGCAACCTAGAACTAAGGAGAAACTTCCTGACAGTGAGAACAATTAACCAGTGGAACAACCTGCCTCCAGAAGCGGTGAATGCTCCAACACTGGAAGTTTTTAAGAAGAGACTGGACAGCCATTGGTCTGAAATGGTATAGGCTTTCCTGCCTGAGCAGGGGGTTGGACTAGATGACCTCCAAGTTCCTATTCTATTCTATTCTATTCTATTCTATTCTATTCTATTCTATTCTATTCTATTCTATTCTATTCTATTCTATTCTATTCTATTCTATTCTATTCTATTCTATTATTAACTTACACTCTCTTGGTGATTGGCCCAAAGGTATCCAACTGGCTTTTATGCAAAGACAGGACTAGAATTGCTGGCTTTTCGCCTGGTGCCTTAAACAATGGACCAAACTGACTATATTTAGAGCTCCTGCATGTGACAGCGTAGGCGTGTCCCCTTTATCGGGTTGGATTATGTCAGCAGGACATGTTCTTAGCAGCCTTTACCTTACGTTCATAGCTATACAGAGTAGGAAGGAACCCTTGAGGTCTTCTAGTCCAACCCACTATACAGTGTCTTACCACAGTTCATTTACTGACCGTTCAAAGTTACAACGGCATGGAAAGACGTGACTCATGACCGTTTCTCACACTTATGACCGTGGCAGCATCCCCACGATCATTTGGTTCAGATTTGAACGCTTGGCCACTGACTCACGTTTATGACAATGGCAGCGTCCCGGGTCATGGGATCGCTTTTTGCGATCTTCTGACCAAAAACAAAGTCAAGGGGATAGCCGGATTCACTTAACAACTGGGTTAGTAACTGATCGACTGAAAGTGATTCGCTTAGCAACCGTGGCGAGAAATGTCACGAAATGGAGCAAAACCCACTTAACGAAGGTCTCACTTAACAATAGAAATTGCGGTCGTAAGTTGAGGACCACCTGTACCATTCCAGACCAGTGGCTATCCAGTCTCTTCTTGAAAGCCTCCAGGGATGAAGCACCCAGAACTACTGGTGGCAAGCTGTTCCACTGGTTCATTGACTGAGTGGCTGTGTATACCGGCATCTCGGACTAACCAGTCTATTCCACCTTTAATGCTGATGATACCCAGCTTTTCCTTTCGACCCCAAACCACCCCAGTGATGCCCTCAACGTGATGTCCTGTTGCCTGGAGGCGGTCCGGGTCTGGATGGGGAGGAACAGGCTTCAACTCAACCCCAACAAGACTGAGTGGCTTTGCATACCTTCATCCCGGGTTTATTCGGACATTCCACCTCTTGCTATGGGGGGTGAACTATTACCCCCCGTAGATAGGGCTCGCAACTTGGGAGTCCTGCTAGATTCACGGCTCACCTTGGAAGACCATATAGGAGCTGTGACTAGGGGGGCTTTCGCCCAGGTTCGCCTGGTGCGCCAGTTGCGGCCCTATCTAAGCCGGGATGATTTATGCACGGTCACTCATGCGCTCATGACCTCTTGTCTGGACTACTGCAACGCTCTCTACATGGGGCTGCCCTTGAGGACCACCTGGAAGCTCCAACTGGTACAGAATGCAGCCGTGAGAGTTGTGTTGGGAGTCTCCCGATACTCCCACGTTACACCTTTGCTCCGTGAGCTGCATTGGTTACCAGTTGCCTTCCGGGTGAGATTCAAGGTACTAGTAATGGTGTTCAAAGCCCTCCATGGCAGGGGGCCGGAGTACCTCAGGGAACACCTGCTGCCGGCATCAATCTCCCTGCGCCCTGTGCGTTCCCACAGAGAGGGTCTCCTTAGGGTG
The DNA here is from genome assembly GCF_947247035.1 of Vipera ursinii. Taxonomy (NCBI): domain Eukaryota; kingdom Metazoa; phylum Chordata; class Lepidosauria; order Squamata; family Viperidae; genus Vipera; species Vipera ursinii. The sequence goes on along the minus strand of NC_139516.1, from coordinate 207,443,016 downwards.
CCACCGATCAGAGAATGTCGATTGGTGGCCCCCAGGGGGAGATCCTTCTCTGTGGGCGCTCCGGAACTATGGAATCAGTTACCGGTGGAGCTCCGGATGGCGCCCGATCTTCGCTCCTTTCGCCGCGATCTCAAGACGTTTTTGTTTGTACAAGCCGGCCTAGCCTGATGGGGGATTGGTGGGGTTTTTTATTCTTGTATTCTTAATATTATCTTTGGGGTTTTATAATTGTAATATATCAATTGTTTTAAAATCAGGCAATTATTTAATTTCCTTTTAATATTTGTAATTTGAGGACCACTCGGAGGCTTCAACTGGTGCAGAATGCAGCCGCATAGGTTGTGATGGGGGTTTTCCGATACTCCCATGTAACACCTCTACTCCGCGAGCTGCATTGGCTTCCGGTTGCCCTCCGGGTGAGATTCAAGGTGCTGGTGGTGATGACCTATAAAGCCCTAAATGGCTTGGGTCCGGGATATCTGAGGGAACACCTGCTGCCGGCATCAAGCTCCCTTCGTCCTGTGAGCTCCCACAGGGAGGGCCTCCTTAGGGTACCGCCGGTAAAAGATTGCCGGCAGACGATACCCAGGGGGAGGGCCTTCTCTGTGGGTGCGCCGGCCCTTTGGAACCAGCTGCCTGTAGAGCTTAGGACTGCCCCTGACCTTCGCTCATTCTGCCAGGACCTGAAGACCTGGCTCTTCGAGCTTTCTGGCCTGGACTGAGAATATTAATTGGGATTTTAATTGTATTTTAACTGGGGTTTTATTTCAAGGTCAATATAATCTTTTTAATTGATTTTAAGTTTTGTAATTTGTTGTATTGTCTTAAAAACCTTGTTAACTGCCCTGAGTCCTACGGGAGAAGGGCGGTATATAAATCGAATAAATAAATAAAATAAATTGTCCTCGCTGTTAGGAAACTCCTTGTAAATTCCAGGTTGCTTCTCTCCTTGGTTAGTTTCCCTCCATTGTTGCTTCTAGTTTTGCCTTCTGGTGTTTTGGAGAATAGCTTGACCCCCCCTCTTCTTTGAAAGATGACCTGATTGGTGCTCAGGATCTCTTCTTCCCCAAGGAGTATAGAGAAACTTGCTTGAAAATTTAGCTGAACTAACCTGGGCCTCATTTTCAAAATCCATCCTTTACGTTGCCTTAGAAAACTCGTCTTTGGTCCTCCCCTCCTCCTTTACCTTAACCCACAAAAGGTCCCAATAAATCTCCTTCACTTATTGATAAATGGCCACAGTTTGGGAGTGTCATTGATAGAGGAAAAAGTTCAGCTCCTTGAAAAATTGCTTCGGAATAAAGGTCGTCCTTACTTCCTTCTTCCACTCTTGCTTGGAAAGAGTCACCTTGTGTAACGTGAACTGGGTACCCAGCTTCCCAATTGTGAGGTGTTTTTTTTTGTTGTTGTTTTGCACAAGGCTTAAATTGGCTTCGAGTGTTCGTGTTATTTATAATCGCACCTGGTACTACAATGGAGAAGGTGGCTGTGACACACTGATGTCACTGCTCCTGCTTTTCGTCCTAATTGATACTGTTTGTAACAAGACTGCCAACAGTTCGGTGGAAGGTTACAAGGACAAAAGTTGCTACATCAGCCCTTCGTTGGCCCATTTTTCTTAAAATGGAATAGAATAGGGAATGGAATGGAATGGAATGGAATGGAATGGAATGGAATGGAATAGAATAGAATAGAATAGAATAGAATAGAATAGAATAGAATAGAATAGAATAGAATAGAATAGAATAGAATAGAATAGAATAGAATAGAATATATAGAGATTGGAATAGAATAGAATAGAATGGAATGGAATAGAATAGAATAGAATAGAATAGAATAGAAAAGAATAGAATAGAATATATAGAGATTGGAATAGAATAGAATAGAATAGAATAGAATAGAATAGAATAGAATAGAATAGAATAGAATAGAATAGAATGGAATGGAATAGAATAGAATAAAATATGGAATAGAATAGAATAGAATAGAATAGAATAGAATAGAATAGAATAGAATAGAATAGAATAGAATAGAATAGAATAGAATAGAATATGGAATGGAATAGAATAGAATAGAATAGAATAGAATAGAATAGAATAGAATAGAATAGAATAGAATAGAATAGAATAGAATATATAGAGATTGGAATTGAATAGAATAGAATAGAATAGAATAGAATAGAATAGAATAGAATAGAATAGAATAGAATAGAATAGAAAAGAATAGAATAGAATATATAGAGATTGGAATAGAATAGAATAGAATAGAATAGAATAGAATAGAATAGAATAGAATAGAATAGAATAGAATAGAATAGAATAGAATAGAATAGAATAGAATGGAATGGAATAGAATAGAATAAAATATGGAATAGAATAGAATAGAATAGAATAGAATAGAATAGAATAGAATAGAATAGAATAGAATAGAATAGAATAGAATAGAATAGAATATGGAATGGAATAGAATAGAATAGAATAGAATAGAATAGAATAGAATAGAATAGAATAGAATAGAATAGAATAGAATAGAATAGAAAAGAATAGAATAGAATATATAGAGATTGGAATAGAATAGAATAGAATAGAATAGAATAGAATAGAATAGAATAGAATAGAATAGAATAGAATGGAATGGAATAGAATAGAATAAAATATGGAATAGAATAGAATAGAATAGAATAGAATAGAATAGAATAGAATAGAATAGAATAGAATAGAATAGAATATGGAATGGAATAGAATAGAATAGAATAGAATAGAATAGAATAGAATAGAATAGAATAGAATAGAATAGAATAGAATAGAATAGAATAGAATATATAGAGATTGGAATAGAATAGAATAGAATAGAATAGAATAGAATAGAATAGAATAGAATAGAATAGAATAGAATATATAGAGATTCGAATAGAATAGAATAGAATAGAATAGAATAGAATGGAATGGAATAGAATAGAATAAAATATGGAATAGAATAGAATAGAATAGAATAGAATAGAATAGAATAGAATAGAATAGAATAGAATAGAATAGAATAGAATATGGAATGGAATAGAATAGAATAGAATAGAATAGAATAGAATAGAATAGAATAGAATAGAATAGAATAGAATAGAATAGAATGGAATGGAATGGAATGGAATAGAATAGAATAGAATAGAATAGAATAGAATAGAATTAGAATAGAATAGAATACAACTGGAAGGGACCTTGGAGGTTTTCTGGTCCAGCCCCCTGCTCAAGCAGGAGAACAAATACCATCTAAGACAAGTGACTGTCTAACCCAGGGGTGTCAAACTCAATTTCATTGAGGGCCACAACAGCATTGCGGTTGGCCTTGGGGGCCGGGTGGGTGTGGCCAGGGTGGGCATGGCCTACTGGGTGGGCGTGGCTGGAGTGGGTGTGGCCTACTGGGTGGGCATGGGCAGCTCTACATCGTTCGTGTCAAGGGTGCCTGTGGGGGCCTGGGCAGGAGTGGGACAGATCTGAGGGTCTCTGGCAGAAGGAGATGGGACCGGGGCAAGTGCCAAGGCATGGTCCACTGGAGGAGCCTCACTGTTCCTCTCAGGCCATAGTGGGGGGGCTGGATGCTGGCACGGAGGTCAAATGCCCAGCCCAGCCCTCAAACACCAGCGGCACTAAGCCCAGTACCACTTTCCCAAGGGGGTGCCCAGCTGCACTTACCTCCTCCTCAAAGCTGCTGCTGCTGTGCTTCCTCTCCTTAGCCAGGTTGCTCATGATTGGTACGAGGGCAAAGTCAAAAGGGAAGCCCACTTCCTCTCCATGTGAGGAGACCTGGCTTTGTATCCAAAGCTTCCTTACCAATAGGATGGGAGACCCCCCAAGATAGGCCAGGAGGAGGGGGCAAGGGGATGGTGAAAGGTCAGCAGGGAAGGTCTAAGGCAGGACTTCCCTCAGACCATCCCTCTCCTTCCTTCCTTCCTTCCTTCCTTCCTTCCTTCCTTCCTTCCTTCCTTCCTTCCTTCCTTCCTTCCTTCCTTCCTTCCTTCCAAGAGTGGTGGGAAAATATTTGAGATGAGGGAGAGAGAAAAACAGGCAAGAAACGCAGCTGGGGAAGTGTCATCCTTCGTGAGGAATGAAGAAATGCACCATCGCCTGGAAGTGGCAAGCACATGGCCCTCGCCTCCTTCACATATCCGGCTTGGTGGGCTCTTGGGGAGGGGATGCCATGAAGAGCATGAGAGTCGATGTTACTTGTGCAATGCTGCCCAGCCCCCAGCCTGCCCGATTTTGGCAGGCAGCGGGGCGCTCTCCACACAGGGCTGAGAGGCTGAGCCGGGTGGCATGAATCTGAAGAGAAGCATAACGCTGCCCATCCCCTAGCTTGCCTGAAGTAAGCAGGGTCATGTGCTGGCCACTTCCAGGCGATGGTTCATTTCTTTATTCCTCACAAAGGGTGATACCTCCCCAGCGTGCGCCCAGGGGGCAGTGCCGAAGAGGCAGGGGCTGGTCCCTCGCTGTTTCCAGATGGCCTTGTGGAGCTAAGACTCAATGTATTTCAGCATAGATGACCACCACGAAATTGTACATTGGCCCCCAGCCGGCCTGGGCCAGAGCCAAGGCAGCGGGGGCCGTTCCCTCACTGTTTCCAGGATGGGTTCACGGGCCACATGAAACCACTTTGCGGGCCGGATCTGTCCCCTGGGCCTTGTGTTTGACATGTCTGGTCTAACCTCTTCTTAAAAATCTCCAGTGATGGAGTGCCCACAATTTCTGGAAGCAAGCTGTTCTACTGGTTAATTGTCCTCACTGTCAGGAAGTTTCTCCTTACTTGTAGATTGGTCCTCTCCTTTATTAGTTTCCAACCATTGTTTGTTGTGCTGCCCTCTGGTGCTTTGGTGAATAACGTGACCCCCCCTCTTCTTTGTGGCAGCACCTCAAATACTGGAATTCTGCTATCATGTCTCCCGTATTTCTTCTTTTCTTTAGACTAGCCAAACCCAAGTCCTGCAGCCGTTCTTCATATGTTTTAGTCTCCAGGCTTTTGATCATCTTAGTTGTAAAACATCTTTTTTGTAATGTGGTGACCACAACTGGTTGCAGTGTTCTAGGTGTGGCCTTACTAAGGCTTTATAAAATGGTACTAATACTTCACGTGGTTTTTATTCTATTCCTGTTCTGATTAATATTTACATGGTACATCTTTCCAGAGGAATTAACTCAACACCCCCTCCCCCATGGATAAAACAGTCAAACTCAACAGTTACACCCAATATCAAAGAGGGTAGGACAAGGAAGATCAGAGTATCGGGATGATGGCACTTGAACCCAAGGTCTGCTCATTGTTCCCATGGGTCACCATATTCACAGGCTCCCCCAGACCAGGGATCGGCAACCTTAAACACTCAAAGAGCCACTTGGACCCGTTTCCCAGAAGGAAAAAAAAACACTGGGAGCCGCAAGAAATAGAGGCTGCTGTGCATGAGTTCTCTCTCTCTCTCTCTCTCTCTCTCTCTTTCTCTTTCTCTTTCTCTCTCTCTCCCTCTCCCTCCCCCCTCTCTCTTCCCTCCTCTATCTCTCCCTTTCTCCAATCTTCTGCTCACCTGGCAAGCTGGCTTCATGCTGTTCTTGGACAAGCTGACACACAGTCTTATTGGGCTGGCTCTCCTGCCCTGCTTTCTGCTGCTTCCTGCTTCCTGTGGAGACACAGCAAAGGCAGGAGCCCTGCCCAATAAGCTTGTCAGCTTATCAGAGAACAGCGAAAGAGTGGCCTCTCTTTTTACACACACACACACACAGAGAGAGAGAGAGAGAGAGAGAGAGAGAGAGAGAGAGAGAGAGAGAGAAGGGAAGCTCAAGTGCCTCTCTCTGTCTCTGTCTTTCTCTCTGCAAATGGTGGAGGATGATTGGGAGCTGCAGGAGAAGACGGAAAGAGCCACATGCAGCTACAGAGCTGCGGGTTGCCAACCCGTGCCCCAGACTGTAGAATTGGGATGCAATTTTGCAAACCTGGTTTCCTGATTCTGAGAAAACCACTCAGAGTTTGCAGATCTTCCTAAGTATGATCTTTCATTTCTTGGTGTTCCACCCTACCGTAACAATTAGCTGCATCCGAGATATTTTAGAGCTGAAAAGAAAATATCTTTTATCTAGCAAAGAATCAGATGGTGCAAGGAAGCAAAGAGAGAAATTTCGGAGAAAATAGCCTTCTGGAATTGGTGGAGGTCTCTTCTGACCCTTTTTCTCTTTCCTAAGTTTCCACATACTGGGGATTAACCTCTTTAGCCTCCAAACAATAATGCTTTAGAATTAGTGTGCAGCTTATTCTTCTAGGGAAAAAAAGCACCCAACGGATTCTTCTTAGCTGTCATGCCGATTCTTAAAATTTAAAAAAAAAGGCAGCTAAGGAATAGCTTGATCTAGCCTAACATAAATCATCTGCACTTACATTCTTAGGGGAATCCACAAAAGACAGACTCGAATGGAAGTTTGGAAGAATTTAGGATGAGAAAGTAGGCAAAGCGATGTGAGCAAATCCATCTTTTCCCAAATTAGAGCTGGTGCTGCAAGTTGGTAAAGCAAAATCTTTAGTGGTGCTGTTTCTCTAAGACGGTGCCCTTCACCCAGCCCAAGATATTATTTTTCTGTAAGCCTTCAGAGTCCCCCTAAAATTCCCAGAGAAGCAGTTGTTGACTTGTAGGAAAATTTAAGCAGTTGGAAAAAAAAACAGAGCTGCAAAAACTTTTCTGCAAACGAGAAATTTGTAACTACGTTCTATCCACCACTGAGTCTCTTTGGGCATTGCAACCAAACAGGCATCCACTCAAAAATATTGTTATGTATTGAGCTTGTGATATTACACCGCGTGCATTGCTGGAGAGCTAACGGCTCTCCAGCAACTCAGACAGGCTGTCTCCAGTCCTGCAATTGGTCAGCCCCAGGCGGCAAGCGTGGGTTCAAACCTATTGGCTGCCACCTTAGGGCTAGGCTATATATTGTGGCTGGGTGTGGCCCAAGCTCAAGTACAGTTCTAGCAAAAATAAAAGAATGGGTTTCTCTGTACTCAGCCTTGTGTCATCATTCCTGCTCACCAGAGCCCACCACTTAATAAATATGATAAAAAAAACCTTGTTATATAAAAAGCATGTATACCAAAAGCAGTAGTTTAGTCTGGTCTGGCATATTAAACTTTTTCGTACATTTTCATTCACCCCCCCCTCCCCAAAGTGATGAAATAAAATACATCCTCTGCATCTATCATTTTGGGGTGGTGATAGAACATTGTTTGCCATTTCTGATCAAATAAAGCTGCTTTTGCCACATATGTGTTGGGAGTTTCCCGATACTCCCATGTTACACCTTTGCTCCGCGAGCTGCATTGGCTCCCAGTTGTCTTCCGTGTGAGATTCAAGGTGCTGGTAATGACCTACAAAGCCCTTCATGGCATGGGTCCGGAATACCTCAGGGAGCACCTGCGGCCGGCATCAACTTCCCTCCGTCCAGTGCGCTTCCACAGAGAGGGCCTCCTCAGGGTGCCACCGGTCAAAGAATGCCGACTGGTGGCCCCCAGGGGGAGGTCCTTCTCTGTGGGCGCGCCGGATTTATGGAACCATCTTCCGGTTGAGCTCCGGATGGCACCCGACCTTCACTCCTTCCGGCGCGATCTAAGGACCTACCTGTTTGAACAAGCCGGCCTGGCCTGATGGGTGATGGGTTTGGGTTTTATTGCTTTTTATGTATTTTAACTTATTGTTATAGTTTTTGGGCATCTTGTTTAATCTCTTTTAATTTTTGTATTCTTGTCTTTTAACATGTATTGCCATGTTCACCGCCCTGAGTCCTTCGGGAGAAGGGCGGTATACAAATAAAATTATTATTATTATTATTATTATAAGCATCATTATTACTTGTCCCTTATAGCTGCCACTCTTTAAATCAGTGCTAATAGAAGAAAATATTTGTAACTGTGGGGTCCTTGGTGCTCTCTGAGCTTGATTGTATTCTTGCAGATGTTTCCTGACCCAACTAGCTAACATCACCAGTGCTAGAAGGTTGTGGGAATTGCTCTCCTTGTTACCTAGCTGAGTCATAAAATGTCTGCAAGAAAACATCCAAGCTCGGAGAGCACCAAGGACCCCACAGTTTAAATCAGTTCTAGGCAACTCTCTTGCAGCCACACATTATGTTTTTATATTTATTTATTTATTTATTTATTTATTTATTTATTTATTTATTTATTTATTTATTTATTTATTATATTTGTATACCACCCTTCTCCCGAACGACTCAGGGCGGTGAACAGGGCACATATAAAAATACAGAATACAAAAATTAAAAAAAAGAATTAAATAAAAGCCCGAGCTAAAAACAGTAGAATAATATAAAAATCCCCAATAAAAACCCCAGCACATCCCCCATCAGGCCAGGCCGGCTTGTTCAAATAGGTAGGTCTTCAGACCGCGTCGGAAGGAGCGAAGGTCAGGTGCCATTTTGTCTGAGGCCTGTGTCGGATTCAGAGACCGGTCATCGCAGGGTGTCCAAAATGTCCGACTGCCTACGCAGAGTTTATTGTCTTTTATACAGTTTTAACAAGCAAGAAATAATGCACAGCAAAAGCATTGTTTATTGGTGTGCTCCCTAGTCAATCTTAGAGAACATCCGAACATCCCAGCCAGGGCAGAGTCTCTCATATCTAGCTGGTTCCTGGCAGTCCTTGACAGTGGTAATTGGAATGAGCTCATAGACATGCAGATAACAGGATACTAAGTCAGGCAGTTTTCTGTACACGGTCCCTTCATATCCTTGACCTCCATCATGGGGTGCTGTTGAAGTCAACACTGCTGGCCTTTGGAAGCTGAGACAAATCTCCCAACGCTCCTCAAATACAGTCCTCTGGTCCAGAAAATGTCTCCCACCTCCGATAAAGATATGGGCAGAATGCCTAGAACACAGACAGGTTCTTAAGATTTTGGCTAAATCCGTCTCCAGTCCTGCAATTGGTCAGCCCCAGGCGGCAAGCGTGGGTTCAAACCTATTGGCGGCCACCTTAGGGCTAGGCTATGCACAGCTCTTCATGCAATCGCACTTTAGAGAATGTCTTTTGAAAATTCAAGATAAAGACATGAAGTATAAGATGCTCTTCAATTCTGGGCATATGTCCTAATGGCTAAATATATGATCAGATATCGGAAGTGGGAGAGGAGCACAGCAAACCAGACCCTTTATACTTCTTGGGAAGATAGTAAAATCTGGGATAGACAGCGTGACCACCAGGTGGATCTGTGACTGGCTGAGAAACTGCACTCAATGTGTAGTCCTCGATGGCACTGCATCTACATGAAGGGAAGCATGGAGTACCTAAGGCTCTGTCTTAGGCCCAGTACTCTTCAATAACTTCATAAATGCCTTAGGCGAGGAGATAGAAGGGGAACTCATCAAATTTGCACCCGGCTGTCAGGACTAGCCAACACGCTAGAAGACAGGTTCAAGATCCAGAAGGATCTTGACAGACTTGAACACTGGGCTCTAATGAAATTCAGTGGTGAGAAAAGTAAGGTTTTACACTTAGGCAAGAAAAACTGAATGCACAGGTATTTGTTTTTTGGTACCTGGCTCAACAGCAATTACTATGAGGGGGATCTAGTAGACCACCCCTTAAATATCCCCACCCCCATGTCGCCTGTCTTCTTGGTTTTTAGTCTTTTATTTAACCTTGCTTGTTTGTAACTGTCTTGTATTATCTTTTTTTAAAAAAACTTTTTATCGTATTGTAAGCTGCCTAAAGTCTCCATATCAGTGAGATGGGTGGAATATAAACCAAGTCAAGTCAAGTCAAATCAATAAATATCTTCAAAGTTCCCCCCTCCCCAAATTATCAAATCATTTGGGTGGGTTTGCAATGCTTTACTAAACCAACATAGTATAGCTATAGTATAGTATAGGTGGTACCTTGCTCAATAGTAGCAACAGTGAGAGGGATCTTGGAGTCCTAGTGGACAATAGGAGCCAGCCGTGTGCTGCAGCTGCCAAAAAAGCCAACACAGTGCTAGGCCGCATTAACAGAGGGATGGACTCAAGATCACGTGAAATGTTGGTAAGGCCACACTTGAAATACTGCATCCAGTTTTGGTCACCACGACGTAAAAAAAGATGTTGAGATTCTAGAAAGAGTACAGACAAGAGCAACAAAGATGATCAGGGGACTGAAGGCTAAAACACATAAGGAACGGTTGCTGGAATTGGGTATGTGTAGTTTAATGAAGAAAAGGACGAGGGGGAACATGATAGCAGGGTTCCAGGATCTCAGGGGCTGCCCCAAAGAAGAGGGAGTCAAGCAATTCTCCAAAGCACCTGAAGGCAGGACAAGAAGCAACGGATGGAAACTAACCAAGGAGAGAAGCAGCCTGGAACTAAGGAGAAACTTCCTGACAGTTAGAACAATTAACCAGTGGAACAACCTGCCTCCAGAGGTGGTGAATGCTCCAACACTGGAAGTTTTTAAGAAGACCCTGTACAGCCATTTGTCCGAAATGGTATAGGGTTTCCTGCCTGAGCAGGGGGTTGGACTAGATGACCTCCAGGGTCCCTTCCAACTTTATTATTATTATTATTATTATTATTATTATTATTATTATTATTATTATTATTATTATTATTATTATTATTTGAATAGAGTCAAGGAATGTAAAATTGAGGGAATGATGAGGAACACAGCCTTCCTTTTAAGATGTTCCATGAACCAGGCTCACCCCATTAAGCCACAATATAATCCATTTCTCTGGATATCGCCAGTTCTTTGAATACCGCAGCAGAGTTTTGTTAATCCAGATTCAGGGTTTCACGTGCTACAGTGATTCAGCTTTTCTCTGCTTATTTCCCCCACCCCCCCCACACACACAACTGCGTGGTTTGACCCTTCCCTTGCTGTTTTTGTGGTGGCGGTATCACAATTGGCGCTGCGTGATGCCAGGGGCTTTGCTGAACAGAAAACAAAGCCGGCAACGGGCGAAGAAGCAGCAGGAACCTGGGTGAAGGTTATTATCTTCCAAGGTGACGCCCTTTGTCATTTTTCCCCCAGCTGCAGTTTCAAACTCGGCGTTGAAATCAGTGGGAGTCACCACGGAGTTCGTCCCTTTTATTCAGCAGATAAAACCCCAATAATTAAACTGCCAGCCAGAGCCATCAAGTGTTCCTGAGGGGGCAATAGAGAAGGAGGAAAGTCACTACAAGTCTCACAAGGCAGGGTGACTCTTCGCCAAATTAAGCCTATAATTTCTTTTATTTGAATCACTGTGTGCTTCCATAAAAAAAAAAAAGTCCCTTGGCAGACTGTACTGTATATATTTGCGGGAGTTGGAAAAGGGGTAGCTTTCCCCATCTTTTAAAACAACACACACACGCGCATTCTGGAATCACTTTGTCTTTTGTTCTGGAGGGTTTCTGAAAAACGAAATTGTGTTTTGTCCTCTTTCTGTCTCTCTTCCAGAGAAGCGATTTTGGAAAAAAATGAACTGGGGTGAGGAATTTTGCAGGTTGTTCAAGGCAAAGTTATTCGTCGGTGCACCTACCTGGCATGGAGAGCAAAACATACAATATTTTTGCCACCATCCTCTTGTAACAGAATAACACAGCTGGAAGGGACCTTGGAGGTCTTCTAGTCTAACTCTGTGCTCAAGCAGGAGACTTTATATCATTTTAGACAGATGGCTGTCCAATCTCTTCTTAAAATCTCTAGTGCTGGAGCACCCACAATTTCCGGGGGCAAGCTGTTTCGCTGGTTAATTGTTCCAACTATCAGGAAATTGCAGTGTATGGCAGTGAAAGTTGGACCATAAGAAAGGCCGAGCGCCAAAGAATTGAGGCCTTTGAGCTATGGTGCTGGAGAAGACTCCTGCGAGTCCCTTGGACTGCAAGGCGATCAAACCGGTCAGTCCTAGAGGAGATCAACCCTGACTGCTCTTTAGAAGGCCAGATCCTGAAGCTAAAACTCAAATACTTTGGCCACCTAATGAGAAGGAAGGACTCACTGGAGAAGAGCCTAATGCTGGGAAAGGTTGAGGGCAAGAGAAGAAGGGGACAACAGAGAATGAGGTGGCTGCATGGAGTCACTGAAGCAGTAGGCGTGAGCTTAAATGGACTCCAGAAGATGGTAGAGGACAGGAATCCAGAAGGACAGGAAGGCCTGGAGGAACGTTGTCCATAGGGTCGCGATGGGTCGGACACGACTTCGCAGCTAACAACATTAGGAAATTTCTCCTTAGTTCTAGGTAGCTTCTCTCCTTGATTAGTTTCCATTCATTGCCTCTTGTCCTGCCTTCAGGTGCTTTGGAGAATAAGTGGACCCCCTCTTCTTTGTGGCAGCCCCTTAGACATTGTAACTTGTTTTTTTTTTTAAGTTTTTTCAGATTCTTTATCAAAAGCTAAGTATGCCTAACGTTTGTGATACTGGCAAATATTCCTAACATTTTCATAGTGCAGAAAAAGGCTGCAATGCTGTGGCTTTTTTCCTTAAGCAAAGAGTACATTTATGCCAGATAGAAGACTCTAAAGAGATACTTCTTAATTAATTTATCTTCTTTCAAGCTACAGTAAAAGCTACTTTACCATTAATACAATTACGTTACTTATCTGAATGACCCAGAAAACCTAAAATTGCTGTCTGGATCTTGAAAATAAGGAGAAATAGATTAAGGGGAAAAAAATCCCCTGGAAGAGCAAAAAGAGAAATATTCACTGCGGTCATCTAAACATTAATTTATCATTACATCACATTAAGCTCACTCAATGAAAGTATCGGACTGCATTTCATTTTTCTCCCACAGTGTGTAATTTGGATAGTGCAAGAATTTGCTGGATGATTCATTTTTATTTGAGAATTTTTCCAGCCCACCTTTTTTCCCCCCTCAGAGGCTTCCAAAATTCACTAAAGATAATGAGATTTAAGCCAAATGAATGCATGCATTTCATGTATTAAAATAGAGAAGATTTGTCTTTTTTCCCCAAAGGGGCAAATTTAGAAATGTCTGAAATGATCACGTGAAGAAGAGGAGAAGGTGTTTTTATAATAGCAAGACAATGAATGGAATAAAACTTTTTTTTTCAAATCTCTTAAAGCAGGTGACAAGGATGAGCAGAGCAACTCTTGAGCGAAAGAGAGCTTGCACAGAAAAAGAGGATACTGAGAGTAGTTAAGTTTACACAGCAACCACACAGATATACTGAGGTGTGTACAAAAGTTTTACTTGTGGGATAAGACAATAGCACAGTCCAGGAAAAAACAGTCCAGGTCATACACGAGTAATGAAAATGATAGCAGATAACAACAGTCCAAGGATTATCCGATACAGAGTCTTCTTACCAGTCCGTAAGTCAAACACAGTTCTACAGGTTTAGCAAAACAGTAGCAAAACCACAAATCATGATAAACAGCAAGTAACAGCAAGCGAGAGTGAACGTAAGAGAGAGAGAGAAGCTATGTCTCTAGCTCCCTCTTATGGCTGTAGGAAACAGCGCTGCCCAATCATTAGAAGGTATGATGCAATGCATTACATAGTTAAAGTGATACATTACAGTTCTATAACAATGATACAATCGTAGTTCATATATATTGCTAACCCAACCAGTTAGGCCACAGACATATACCTAACAGCAGGGGTGTCAAACTTGCAACGTCATATGACGTAGTTGCGATGTATCGCGACTTTTCCCCCATTACCAAAGCAGTTTTGGAAACAAACAGGAAAAACTGTTGTTTCTTCCCCAAAGTTTTTCCGTTTTTTTTCTCCAGGGCTTCCCATCTCCCGTTAGGGTTGAGGGCAGTGGGGATTAGAGTTAACATACAGTAGGCCTGGCAGTGGCATTGGATGCAACGTGCGAGGCAGCAAACGGCCACATCACACCCAGTGCCGCTACCATGAGGCCATGGAACAAGCTGGGTGGCGGTAAGGAACCAGTATAATGGCATGTGGGTCAGAAGGGGTGAGGATCCTCCAGGCCTCATGGCAGCGACATTGGGCACAATGCACGAGGCAGCAAATGGCCGCGGCTGGTGGCAAACGGCTGTGTCACGCCAAAACTGGACATTTGCTGCCTCACGCGTTGCACCCAATGCAGCTGCTATGAGGCTGTAGAACAAGTTGGGCAGTGGTAAGGAACTGGTATAATGGTACCGTGGGTCAAATCCCCCATTCCCCCATTGGCTTCGCCTCATCACAGAGGCAAGCCGTCCGTGCAGACCCTTAAGTAAGGCTTACATTTGGGGGGAGGGATTATATTAGGCCCACCCCCTGAATATCAGCTGGGGCTTACTTTCAGGGGTGGCTTTACCTTTTGGGGAACACAGTACTTCCATTCCCCACTATTCAGCCAGAACTGAAAGAGCTTCTTGGTTGTGAAGTAAAATATTTTCAAGGGAAAAAAAAACGAAGAAAGTCCAGTTTCCATTTGGGACAACCACGAGCTGGGTGATTGAGAATTGTCTGTTTCGTCGCTGTTACTGTGTTGTGAAATATTGGTTTCAGAAAAAAATAAATAAATCAGTTTTAACTCTCTCCCCTGACCACGATGCCCTTCTTTTAGGAAACTCATGGAGAAAAACTAACTTCTCTAACAGAGGAAGGACATGCTTTATGCTACAAATGCAAACAGAACATTTTGGAGGACAAATTTAATTTCATAATCAAATTTTATGGATACTTTTTTGGGGGGGTTTCAGGGATCAAATGGGATGCTACAAATATTGAAGAGATTTAAATCTTACTCTTTCAAAATTTCAAACTGAAGGTTTTGGTCTCCCCATACTTTGGACCATGGCTCTCTATCCATTTTACAAAGCTTTCAAATCCACACATTTGCACCCTTGGCCAACAAGGTGGGTTTCCACCAATGTCTACACAATCTACGTATTTTTGCAGTAAAGGCACTGTTACACATTCTTTTGTTTAATTCATGGACCTTTAAAAGGAACAAGGATATCCGATTCCATTCACATAAGTTCTAAGTAAGTAAGATCAAAGAGAGCAAAATTATTTTCCCTTTCAATCCCTGCTAATCTCAGCCACAATCACCTCAGTTCCTTTAGTTTTCTTTTTAATTCCATTTTTTTTTCCAAGCTAGCACACTTACTATAAAATGTTGGGCGGGTTGGCCATATTAGGATTGCTTCCAACTTGATTTTTAAGGAATTTTGTGGGGGAGCCAAACAAAGAACAAGGCAGGATGAATTAAAGATCTGAATATTATATTTATATTTATATTATATATTTATATTTATTAAATTTTTATACCGCCCTTCTCCCGAAGGACTCAGGGCAGTATACAGGGCAATAAATATTAAAAAAGAAGTACAAAAGTTAAAAAACAATTAAATATTATGCCCAATATGAACAGTAATTAAAACCATATTAAAAACCCAGCCCTTAACCCATCAAACCAGGCCGGATTGCTCAAATAAATAAGTTTTTAGATCCCGCCGGAAGGAGCGAAGGTCGGGGGCCATCCGGAGCTCGACCGGCAAGCGGTTCCACAGGTCTGGCGCACCCACAGAGAACGCCCTCCCCCTAGTAAGTAAAGGTAAAGGTTCCCCTGCACATGCGTGCTAGTCATTTCCAACTCTAGGGGCCGGTGCTCATCTCCGTTTCAAAGCCGAAGAGCCAGCGCTTGTCTGAGGATATCTCCGTGGTCATGTGGCCGGCATGACTAGACACCAAAGGCGCATGGAACAATGTTACCTTCCCACCGTAGTGGTCCCTATTTTTCTACTTGCATTTTTACATGCTTTCGAAATGCTAGGTTGGCAGAAGCTAGGACGAGTAACAGGCGCTCACTCTATTACGCGGCACTCGGGATTTGACCCGCCAAACTGCTGATCTTCTGATCAACAAGCTCAGCGTCCTAACCCACTGAGCCACCGCGTCCCTGCCCTCCCCCTAGGGGCCACCAATCGACATTCTTTGATCGGAGGCACCCTGAGGAGGCCCTCTCTGTGGGAGCGCACTGGACGGAGGGAGGTTGACGCCGGCCGCAGGTGTTGCCGTAGGTAATCCGGATCCATGCCATGTAGGGCTTTGTAAGTCATTACAATATTCACCAACCCTGCAGTTACATGTGATAAATCTGTTGTGTAGCCGGTTCTTTGCAGGCAATAAGCGGGACGGAAGGTTGCATACAGGAACTTGCTTTATTTAGGCAAACGGGAACAGAACTGAAACAGAGGCTGCTGTGCAGCTACTTATATGGTTGGCCACTAGGTGGCAGCCAATAGGTTTAAAGGAACCCATTCCCACCCCAAATCATCCAATGATCTTCTTGGAGACAGCAAGTCTGGCTTAGTCAGTGACCGTTACCACAGAGACACCAACTGAGCAACCTTAAGCAGCATTCAAACAGACACGTGAAACAGGTCAAGTAAAAATCCCAGTACATTACAAAATCCACGCTCGGTTTGGTAACTAAGGAGTGCAAAGTGTAAGACATTCCATGACAGCACTTAACCCAAAGGTACTTTTAGATGAGGCAACTGGACTTGCTTTGTTTTTCCTTGAATACATTTCACTTCTCATCCAGGAAGCTTCTTCAGTTCCAACTTCAGTTCTGTCAGAACTAAAGAAGCTTCTTGGATGAGAAGCAAAACCTCTTCGGGGAGGGAAAAAAAAAAGTCCAGTTGCCTTTTGAAAAAGCATCTTTGGGACAGCCATGACCTGGATGACTGGAAATCTCCACAGACATTTCAGCATTAAATTAAAAGTAAAATAAAACACAAGACACAAATAAAAAAAAGACATTAAAAATAAAATACAGGTGGCCCTCAACTTATGACCACAACTGAGCTCAAAATTTTTGTTGTTAAGTGAGACATTGGCTCACTTGCTTGCCACAGTTGTTAAGTGAATCACTGCAGCTGACAAGTGAGTAACCTGTTTGTTAAGTGAATCTCACTTCCCCATTGACTCTGCTTGTCAGAAGGTTGCAAAAGAGGAATCACATGACCCCGGGACACAGCAATGGTCATAAGTATGAACCAGCTGCCAAGCATCTGAATTTTGATTGCATGATCATGGGGATGCTTCAAATGTCGTAAGTCACTTTTTTAGTGCCATTCTAACTTGGAACTGTCAATAAATGAACTATTGAAGTCAAGAACTACCTGTAAAAAGTAATAAGAATCAAATAAATAAAAAAAAATTGTTGTTGTTAGTTGTGAAGTCGTGTCCGACCCATCGTGACCCCATGGACAATGTTTCTCCAGGCCTTCCTGTCCTCCACCATCTTCTGGAATCCCTTTAAGCTCATGCCTACTGCTTCAGTGACTCCATCCAGCCACCTCATTTTCTGTCATCCCCTTCTTCTCTTGCCCTCCACCTTTCCCAGCATTAGGCTCTTCTCCAGTGAGTCCTTCCTTCTCATTAGGTGGCCAATATTTGAGTTTCAGCTTCAGGATCTGGCCTTCTAAAGAGCAATCAGGGTTGATCTCCTCTAGGACTGACCGGTTTGATCACCTTGCAATCCAAGGGACTCGCAGGAGTCTTCTCCAGCACCGTAGTTCAAAGGCCTCAATTCTTTAGCACTCAACCTGTCTTATGGTCCAGCTTTCACAGCCATGCATTGCAACTGGGAAGACCACAGCCTTGACTATACACACTTTTGTTGGCAGGGTGATGTCTTTGCTTTTTAATGTGCTGTCTAGATTTGCCGTGGCTTTCCTCCCCAGGAGCTTTTAATTTCTTGGCTGCAGTTCCCATCTGCGGTGATCTTGTAGCCCAGGAAAACAAAATCTGTCACTACCTCCATTTCTTCCCCATCTATTTGCCAGGAATTGAGAGGGCCGGGTGCCATGATCTTGGTTTTCTTAATGTTAAGTTTCAAGCCAACGTTTGCACTCTCCTTCTTCACCCGCAACAAGAGGCTCTTTAGTTCTTCTTCGCTTTCTGCCATTAGAGTGATTTAAATTTTAAATCTCATTAAAATTATTTAAAAATAATTTTAAATAATAAATAAATTAAAAAGAAAACAAAGATGGACAATAAAACTCAAATGGCAGGCTGGCTCCCCCCCCCCATTATCAGTTTTCTGTTTCGAAATTATTCATTTGGCTCCAGTTGGCAGATAGGCCAAAGAAGAGATTAAAGTGTTTGTGTGAGGTTGGGGTGGGGAGGAGGACAAAAAACAAGCAAAGAAGGATTTAAAAAAAAGCGTAAATTCTGGCTTTGCCAACAACGAACATCACGTTCCCCCCTTTCCCTTCAAGGAGAAAGCAAGAGCTTTTTGGCTGTGTTTGTCTGTTTATTAGTAACCAGGGTCTATTTATAGCACAGTGTGGATCTGAAAAGATTTGTTAAAGCTCTAAGTCCATTCCTTTGGAACATAAATACTTGTTTGCAGGAACAAATAAGAAATCATATAGAATTCAAAGATATGATCCAGGCTAAAAGCAAAATAGGATTTTGTTAGGTTCCTAGTTGCCCCAATATCAAAAAGATGTTGAGACTCTGGAAAGGGTGCAGAGAAGAGCAACAAAAACGATTAGGGGGCTGGACGCTAAAACTATTATAAGGAACGGTTGCTGGAATTGGGTAGGTCTAGAGAAGGGCAGGAAGGCCTGGAGGAACATTGTCCATAGGGTCGCGATGGGTCGGACACGACTTCGCAACTAACAACAACAACAAGAGAAGGGCGAGGGGTGACATGATAGCAGCGTTCCAATATTTGAGGAGCTCCTACAAAGACAAGGGGGTCAAACTATTTTCCGAAAGGCAAGACAAGAAACAATGGATGGAAACTAAACAAGGAGAGGAGCAACCTAGAACTAAGGAGAAATTTCCTAATGGCGAGAGCAATCAACCAGTGGAACAGCTTGCTTTCAGAAGTTGTGGGTGCTCCATCATTGGAGGATTTCAAAAAGAGGCTGGACAATCCTTTGTTTGAAATGGTATAGGCAAGTGGTTGGACTAGAAGACCTCCAAAGTCCCTTCCAACTCTGTTATTCTATTTTTTTATGTTCTACGATATTGCTTGCTTCCCATTGCAAACCTGTTGAAAAATAGCACCTTGAAGAGGAATGTTCTAACATAACCAGTGGTGGGATTCAAATATGTGAACAACTGGTTCTCTGTGTGGATGCCACTTCCGGAAGTCCGTTCTGGGCCTGGGCAACAAAAAAATAACTACCGGTTCTGCCGAACTGGTGTGAACTGTCTGAATCCCATCACTAGACATAACCGTTTTCATGAGAGGTTAGTTTATGCAAAAGTTTAGTTTAGTTTAGTTTATTAATATTTCTATACCGCCCTTCTCCCGAAGGACTCAGGGCGGTGAACAGGGCAAGAATAAAATGCAAAGTTACAAATATTAAAAGAAGATTAAATAGTTGCCCGTTAAAAAACAATTAACACAATACGTTTATAAAAACCCCAAAAATACAGCAATAAAAACCCCAGCAATCCCCCATCAGGCCAGGCCGGCTTGTTCGAATAGAAATGTTTTCAGATCGCGGCGAAAGGAGCGAAGATCGGGCGCCATCCGGAGCTCTACCGGTAACTGATTCCATAGTTCCGGAGCGCCCACAGAGAAGGATCTCCCCCTGGGGGCCACCAATCGACATTCTCTGATCTGTGGCACCCTGAGGAGTCCCTCTCTGTGGGAACGCACAGGGCGCAGGGAAGTTGATGCCGGCAGTAGGTGTTCCCTGAGGTACTCCGGCCCCATGCCATGTAGGGCTTTAAACACCATTACTTGTACCTTGAATCTCACCCGGAAGACAACTGGTAACCAATGCAGCTCACGGAGCAGAGGTGTAATGTGGGAGTATCGGGAGACTCCCAACACAACTCTCGCGGCTGCATTCTGTACCAGTTGTAGCCTCCGGGTGGTCCTCAAGGGCAGCCCCATGTAGAGAGCGTTGCAGTAGTCCAGACGAGAGGTCACGAGCGCATGAGTGACCGTGCATAAGTCATCCCGGCCTAGATAGGGCCGCAACTGGCGCACCAGGCGAACCTGGGCGAAAGCCCCCCTAGTCACAGCCACTATATGATCTTCCAAAGTAAGCCGTGAATCTAGGAGGACTCCCAAGCCCTATCTACGGGGGGTAATAGTTCACCCCCCATGGAGAGAGGTGGAATATCCAAATTGGTCCGGGATGAAGGTATGCAAAGCCACTCAGTCTTGTCGGGGTTGAGTTGAAGTCTGTTCCTCCCCATCCAGACCCGAACCGCCTCCAGGCAACGGGACATCACGTCGAGGGCATCACTGGGGTGGTTTGGGGTCGAAAGAAAAAGCTGGGTATCATCAGCGTACTGATGATACCCAACTCCAAAGCCACGAATGATCTCACCCAGCGGTTTCATGTAGATGTTGAACAGGAGAGGCGAGAGGACCGACCCCTGAGGAACTCCACAAACGAG
Organism: Vipera ursinii; assembly: GCF_947247035.1. Taxonomy (NCBI): domain Eukaryota; kingdom Metazoa; phylum Chordata; class Lepidosauria; order Squamata; family Viperidae; genus Vipera; species Vipera ursinii. The sequence continues at coordinate 207,422,657 of NC_139516.1, read as the reverse complement.
AGACCTCGCGGTCGACCTCTGCCCTCCTGTCAACACCGACTGCGAACGTCCCTGGAGATAGGAGGAGAACCACTGTAAAACTGTTTGGGCCCTTTCATCCTGGATTTGTTCTTATTACAGGAGGAATGTATAACCTTGGAAGGCTAAAGAAAAATTCAACCCTGAAATAAGGATAAATATTCCGACAGTGAGAACATTTAATCAATGGAATAGCTTGGTTTTCAAAAATAGACTATTTGGGGTGGGATGGAATAAGGCTCCTGCCTTGAGCAGGGGGCAAGACTAGAAGACTTCCAAGTTCCCTCCAGTCCTAGGATTCTATGTTCTATATTTTGTGAAAGCTGATGTGGTATGGTATTAGACAGCAATGTCTTCCAATGGTTTTAGGTTGTAAGGTCTAGAATTCTTGCCCATAAATGCTGGCTAGGATTTATGGAAGATGTACAGGGTACCTCAGTACTCATTGTTAATTGGTTCCGGGAAGCACAATGAGTACCAACAACTATGAGTATCAGATACTTCTTTCCCATAAGTAATAATGTAGTGAGTCACAAGGCAGCTGAAACCAACAAATTCCAACTTGTGTGTTGAGTACCAAACAAACAATGTGTATCAGGACAAAATTTTCATGTCAAAATGTGTTGAGTACCAAATTTGATGAGTTTCAAAGTAATTGAGGACCAAGGTGCCACTATAATTCAAAATATCCAGAGAGCAGCAGATTGCCTGCTCTAATTCTTCGTATTAGATCTATGATGAGAAGAATGAAGTTTCAGAATCCTGCTAATCCACGAGGCTCAGAAGGTAATCTTGGATCATTATTTCAGATTTCTTCCTAATGTAGGAATAAATGGATTGCTCCACTTTTGGTGCAGAAATACAGTAGAAATACAATGAGCAGATTCATAAAGAGTTTAAAAACTCAACCCAAACCACCACCACAAAAATAAAAGTCAGTGGCTTAGTGGCAAACAAAGTTAAGTTAATAATGAAAAAGGGAAGAAAGGTTGCTAAGCCATGAATTGTATGTGAGGTATTATTCTGGAAAGAAAATGTGTCAGGGAATTGCGCAGCTGGTGTCCAAATGGAGTCAGAGACGCTGACATGAATGTATAGTTTTAAATAAATAAATATATTTTACAACTATACACACAGCAAACTAGAAAATCAGGCAAACAGGAGCACCATGAGGTCAATCAACACAACAGGAACATCATTAGGTAAATTCTTACAGAGTACACACGGAGGTGTACTCTGATGATACCACTCTAATGGCAGAAAGTGAAGAACTAAAGAGCCTCTTGTTGCGGGTGAAGAAGGAGAGTGCAAAAGTTGGGTTGAAACTAAACATTAAGAAAACCAAGATCATGGCATCTGGCCCTCTCAATTCCTGGCAAATAGATGGGGAAGAAATGGAGGTAGTGACAGATTTTATTTTCCTGGGCTCCAAGATCACTGCAGATGGGGACTGTAGCCAAGAAATTAAAAGACACTTGCTCCTCGGGAGGAAAGCCATGGCAAATCTAGACAGCCCACTAAAAAGCAGAGACATCACCCTGTCAACAAAAGTGCATATAGTCAAGGCTATGGTCTTCCCAGTTGCAATGTATGGCTATGAAAGTTGGACCATAAGAAAGGCTGAGCGCCAAAGAATTGAGGCCTTTGAACTCTGGTGCTGGAGAAGACTCCTGCGAGTCCCTTGGACTGCAAGGCTGTCAAACCGGTCAGTCCTAGAGGAGATCAACCCTGATTGCTCTTTAGAAGGCCAGATCCTGAAGCTAAAACTCAAATATTTTGGCCACCTAATGAGAAGGAAGGACTCACTGGAGAAGAGCCTTATGCTGGGAAAGGTTGAGGGCAATAGAAGAAGGGGACAACAGAGAATGAGATGGCTGGATGGAGTCACTGAAGCAGTAGGCGTGAGCTTAAATGGACTCCAGAAGATGGTAGAGGACAGGAAGGCCTGGAGGAATGTTGTCCATAGGGTCGCGATGGGTCGGACACGACTTCGCAGCTAACAACAACACACGGAGGAAAAAGGCGGGAAACGAAACTCCCCTTTTACACTGACAGCAACCAATCACCACTTAGGTTGCCTCATGTAGTGGCCAGCTCTCCTCAACCAGTTAGCTATAACTGTGTGTTCATACTCATTGTATAATCCTTCACTGCTCCAGCTATTAAATCCAACAACCAAAAGGAGCCAGTAGCTTACTGGCAAACAAAGTGATGTTAATAATGAAAAGGTGAAGAAAGGTTGCTAAGCCATGGGATTGTATGTGAAGTACTATTCTGGAAAGAAAATGTATTTATAAAACTTACATGGCTTCCTATTTTGTATACAATAATCCTAGGCAGCTCATATCAAAACTAACAAGACAATTATGTCATCCATCCCTGAAGCAGCATGCTGTAAAAGAAGCACACTGAAGATCTTCAAATTAATATCTTTCTACAAGTGCCCTTTTGCTGAGATTCACTGGGATAAAGGGAAGGAAGATGCAATGAAAAAAACAATGGATGTTCCGATTTTGGGGGAAGATAAAATCCAACTGCCTTAATTTTTTTATACAAAATACCAGAAAGTACAAAACAGAAATGAAGAAAAGGGCAGCCAGCAGCACTGGCAAATGTTTTAAGATTCTGCTCTAGTGTTAAAAAGTGAGTTGAAATCTAATTAGGTAGTTTTATGCAGCTTTTGGAAGAAGAGCAGAATAACAGAGTTGGAAAGGGCTTGGTGGAACCCCATCAGACAAATGGGTTTTTAATCTCTTTTTAAAAACTTCCAGTGATGGAGCACCCACAACTTCTGGAAGCAAGTCTTTCCACTGATTAATTGTTCTGTCAGGAAATTTCTCCTCAGTTCTAATGTTAGTTCTCTCTTTGATTAGTTTCCATCCATTGATGTGCACCCTCACTAAATAATCCTGCAGCTAAACACCCTGTCTCTAAATAAAACAAGCTACCATTGAAATGCGGTGGCTCAGTGGGTTAGGACGCTGAGCTTGTCGATCAGAAGGTCGGCAGTTTGGCAGGTTGAATCCCGAGTGCCGCATAACAGAGTGAGCGCCTGTTACTCATCCCAGCTTCTGCCAACCTAGCAGTTCAAAAGCACCTAAAAATGCAAGTAGAAAAATAGGGACCACTACAGTGGGAAGGTAACAGCGTTCTGTGTGCCTTTGGCGTCTAGTCATGCCGGCCACATGACCATGGAGACGTCCTCGGACAAGAGCTGGATCTTCGGCTTTGAAACGGAGATGAGCACCGGCCCCTAGAGTCGGAAACGACTAGCACGCATGTGCGGGGGAACCTTTACCTTTACCTTTACCATTGAAAACCTAAATGGCATTTTATCCAAATATATAAAAATCTGTGGTGTCACTGGAAAGCAAAATCACAAAAACACGTCTCACTTATTTTGGCCATGTCATCCAGGGGTACTCACTGGAGAAATCAATTATGTTGGGAAGAGTTAATGGGTAAAAAGGAAAACAGACCATCAAAGAACATGGTGGCTGACACCAGCTACAGCATAGAACAACTCTAAAGAAAACAACAACAACAACAACAACAACTCTGCTGTGGGTGCAGCAGAGTCACGCAAACTGATTACAAAACTAGACATGACCGAGTTGATAAACTAATCCACTGGGCATTGTGTAAAAAATATGACTTGCCTGTGTCCGAAAAGCCGTGGGATCGTAGGGTAGAAAAAGTTGTCGAGAATGAGAGGGTGAAGTTCTTGTGGGACTTCCGAATACAGACAGATCGCCACATGGAACACAACACGCCAGATATCGCAGTTCTAGAGAACTGAAGTGTACAGCTGGTTGATATAGCTGTACCAGGAGATGCCAGAGTTGAAGAAAAAAAACTGGAAAAAATTACGAAATACCACGACCTGGCCAACGAAACTGCGCAATTATAGATGAAACATGTAACAGTGATACCCATTGTCATCGGGGCACTGGGAACTATGTCCAAAAACCTTGCAAAATACATCAAGAAATTGCAGCTTCCTGCAATAACTCCAGCAATGCTACAAAAAACTGCACTACTCGGAACATCTTACATTTTAAGGAGCTACCTGGTTGATACCTAGGAGGCTGGCAGCAACCTGTGTCAACCATTAGTGCCAGTCAATTTGAGTGTTCAGTTGACTGAGTTTCATGTTTAATGAATAAAAGTTAAATAATAATAATAATAATAATAATAATAATAATAATAATAATGATGATGATGATGATGATGATGATGATGATGATGATGGAAGGGACATTGCAGGTCATCTAGTCCAACCCCCTGCTCAGGCAGGAAACCCTAGTGCAAGTTTGGAAGATGTGGAGAGACCTGGTCCATAGAATCGCCAAGAGTTGGACGTGACTGAATGGATAACATCAGCATCAGCTTTCTGACAATGAGAAAAGGGTACTCAGATTGTTGACATTGTCCTTACCACTTTATCAATTATCAGAAAGAAGCAAACAAATAAGAAATTTGTCCACGTTTCTTTATTTTTTAAAATGTCCCTTTTGTGCTTACAGATTTTGCCCCCCCCCACGGTATTTGCAGTTCTAGAAAAGAGAAAGGTCGCACGGAACTAGAATTCATGAGAATTCCAGTCTAAGGAGCCCCTCATAGTGAAGCAATACTTTACTTCTAATTGATGGAGCAAAATAGCAAGGTCATTTTGATCTAACCAATTACAAGCTTCTGGGTATGCTTAGAAGTCTGTAATTAAATAAAAGTCAGCACATTTTGTTTGTTTGTTTTCCACTAGGCATGGAACATATTGCCCCTCCTGATTTGAACTATATTTAGATTCTTTTAATGAAGAATTAATTAAATGAATTAATTCTAATTAATTAATGAGAAGCTTGCATGCAGCACAGCAAAACACAGAAGTATTATTAGAAATATGGTTGAGCTCTACAAAGCCCTCATGGGCTTTCTAATAAAAACAGAAATGGTGAATTTTCTAAAAATTCCCACTTTTCTTGGGAAAAATGGCCCATTTACCCAGAAAAAGGAGACAAAGGTAACCCAATGGGAAAATTAATGTTTTGTGACTGGACATGTCTCTTACTACAACCATTTTAAGAGAGAGGAATGATGTCTCAAGAAAAAAACCAAACATCTTTCAGAAAGAAATATATTCTATGCTACAACTAATTCACCAAACAATTGTCGAATGCAAAGAGGACATAAAAAGAAATCATGATGAGACTAAAAACAGTTTAGCCAATATAAACAAGCAAATCTCCAAATTATATCTACAACTAGATCAGGGGTGTCAAACTCAATTTCACTGAGGGCTGCATCAGCATTGTGGTTGCCCTCAGGGGGCTGGGTGAATGTGGCCAGGGTGGGCGTGGCCTACTGGGTGGGTGTGGCTAGAGTGTGTATGGCCTACTGGGTGGGCGTGGCCAGCTCTACATCATTCACATCAAGGGTGCCTATGTGGGCCTGGGTAGGAGTGGGACAGATCTGAGCGTCTCTGGCAGAAGGAGGGTCTCTGGGCCAGGGCCAAGGCAGTGGGGGCCGTTCCCTCACTGTTTCCAGGATGGCTTCGCGGGCCACATGAAACCACTTCGCGGGCCGCATCCGGCCCCCGGGCCTTGTGTTTGACATGTCTGAACTAGATAGTTCCCAGATAACAACTACAAAGTATGAACAGAATAATCCAGAAATCGGAAGATGAAACAGAGGAAATGGATTTAGAAATGGAAAAGATAAAAGAAGAGAAATATAAAAGACTATATACAAACAATATACTGCAAGACTTAGCTACAGCAATGAAAATGCAAAAGACCTTTTACCCCTTAAGTCTGCAAGATATATCTGATAGCAAGGAAGAAGATTTTACAAAATAGAATATAGAGCTGTTAGGAGAAATGTCACAACTTGAGAGATAGGGAATGAAAAGAGAAATGGAGGGAGAAAGGAACTGGGAGTTGTTTAAGGAATATAAATGGATGGAATCCCCCCCCCCAAATACCCTATCTAAATTGTCTTCCTCATGCCAAGCAATTTTTACAAAAATAGAAAGAAAATTCCTGGGTGATCTAATTGCCCTGGCTTGGAAAGCTATTTGGCAAAGAAGGAAAGCGAGAGTTAGATTTAAAAAAACAGAAGATTTGACCTTTTAGAGGGGGCATTACATGTTTAAATACTTGTTTGAATAAGATTAAAAGAATGGATGACCCTTAGATATAATTAGACTTTTATAATGAAATATACGATTTTTTCTTTTTTTTGATATGGGGAATATGAAGATAAGATTGATATGAATAAAACCTTTAGCTATATAAATGTAATTAATATTGAGAAAATCATAACTAATAAAGATATTTCAAATACTGATGGGAAATCTTAACAAGAACACACAAAAAAAACCCCAGGATATTGATTAATGAATTGACATTATTGATTTATGAATTGATATTATTATTATTTGTATGATTTTACTAAAATATGATGAAGATGCCTATATTTAACTGTATACATTAACAGTACCAAAAATTGTAGGTGTAATGAGGGGAAAATGAAAAAAAAAATGGAGAAGAAAGGAGGATCAGGGAAAAAATACTGATGTCATGGTTCCAACAGATGAAACTCTTCAAAAGAACTTTGAGGCATTGTTTACCTTAAAGGATCTTTTATTTGAGTAGCATAATATCGGCACTTACATAATGGAAGCCAAAAACTGAATTCCCCTCCCCTGGGCACATAGTATGAAAGCACAATTCCCTCTTCCAATTAACAGTCATAAGAGCCTTGGTGGAGCAGTGGGCTAATGCCTCCTTAAGTAACACCAGCTGCCTGCAATTAGTGCAGGTTCGCATCCCACCAGGCTCAAGGTTGACTCAGCCTTCCATCCTTCCGAGGTAGGTAAAATGAGGACCCAGATTGTTGGGGGCAATAAGCTGACTTTGTAATAATGCCGCTTGGGGGTGGGTGTGAAAGCCCTAATAAGCAGGCATATACATAGAATGAAGTTTACTGCTAAGCTTGTAAGCCGCCCTGAGTCTTCGGAGAAGGGCGGGATATAAATGGAATAAAAAAAAATCACATTCCCCAATTAGCTTGAAGCGCGGGCTTCCTCTCCAGCTCTCCAGCCCGCCAATTCTGTATCAGCTCTGGGCTCAGTAACCTTGATTCTCATGCTAGGTTTAGTGTTGTTATGTCTAGCTGGGCTCTCATTCACATCCCACCCCTCCCAGCATCATCTAACTCTAAAAGCGAAAGGGGAAAAAAAACTACATTTCCATCTGTTGTCAATGCAAAAACATCTGATGTTAGCAGTGTTGAGATCTGGATTGTGTAGTATTGAACAGATTTATATTGAAGAAGTTAATGTTAAATATTTGAACCCAGACAACGTGTCGTTTATTAAGTACTAAAGACTGTAATTCTTAAAAATTAATAAAATTTTTATGAAAAAATAATTTGAAGGGCCAGCCTACAGATAGATCATCCTGGACCAAATCTATCAATGGTTCATCAAGAGTTGACATCACTAGGTGGCACCTAGTAGAATATGGAAAGAAAAGGGTATAGTAACTTTAATATTCGGGCTCATTTTTACAATGGTTTGATGGGAAACAGCAATAAGCATGTTAAGAATGACAGCACACTGAGTGCAGAAAGCCTGATATCAAAAATTTAGTCTGGCCACCAAATTAAATATGAGGCAACAGTGTGCGGCAGCAGCCAAAAAAGCCAACACAGTCCTAGGATGCATTAACAGAGGGATAGAATCAAGATCATGTGAAGTACTAGTACCACTTTATAAAGCCTTAGTAAGACCACACTGGGAATACTGCATCCAGTTTTGGTCACCAAATTATAAATAAGATGTTGACACTCTGGAAAGAATGCAGAGAAGAACAACAAAGAGGATGAGGCAACTGGAGGCTAAAACACATGAAGAATATTTGCAGGAATTGGGGATGTCTAGTTTAGTGAAGTAGGGACACAGTGGCTCAGTGGGTTAGGAAGCTGAGCTTGTCAATCAGAAGGTCGGCAGTTTGGCGGGTCAAATCCCGAGTGCCGCGTAACAGAGTGAGCGCCTGTTACTCGTCCCAGCTTCTGCCAACCTAGCAGTTCGAAAGCACGTAAAAAATGCAAGTAGAAAAATAGGGACCACCACGGTGGGAAGGTAACAGCGTTCCGTGCGCCTTTGGCGTCTAGTCATGCCGGCCACATGACCAAGGAGACGTCCTCGGACAAGCGCTGGCTCTTCGGCTTTGAAACGGAGATGAGCACTGGCCCCTAGAGCTGGAAACGACTAGCACGCATGTGCGGGGGAACCTTTACCTTTACTTTAGTTTAGTGAAAAGAAGGATTAGGGGTGACGTGATAGCAGTCTTCCAATATTTGAGGGTCTGCACAAAGAAGAGAGGGTCAACCTATCTTCCAAAGCACCAGGGGGCAGGACAAGAAACAATGGTTCTTTTCCTGAAAAGGAAAAGAACCAACCTAGAAATTAGGAGAAACTAACAATTAACCAGTGGAATTACTTGCCTTCGGAAGTTGTGGGTACCCCATCACTGGAGCCTTCGAAGAAGAAACTGGACAGTCAATTGTTTGGAATGGTATATTATCTCCTGCTTATGCAAGGGCTTGGATTAGAAGACCTCCAAGTTCCCTTCCACCTTTGCTATTCTGTTATTCCCCTAATTCTATTTTTTTTCTCTATCTCTATAGCTGGCTGGCAAATTGGACTCAACGAGTAGTCATTTAGGCAGGGAAAATCAAAGGTACAAGTACAGATTGGGTGAGACCTGGTTTAAAAGCAGTAACTGTGAGAGGGACCTTGGAGTCCTAGTGGACAATCATTTAAACCTGAGCCAGCCGTATTCAGCAGCTGCCAAAAAAATCTAATACAATCCTTGATTGTATAAACAGAGGCATAGAATCAAAATCATGTGAAATATTAGTAACACTTTATAAATCCTTAGTAAGACCACACCTGGTATACCTCATCCAGTTCTGGTCAGCAATTCCAAAAAAAGTTGTTGAGATGTTGGAAAAATGCAAAGAAGAGCAAGTAGGATTATTAAAGACCTGAAAACAAAAACATACAAAAAATGGTTGCAGGAATTGGGTATGGCTTGTTGTTGTTGTTGTTAGTTGCGAAGTCATGTCCGACCCATTGTGACCCCATGGACAACGTTCCTCCAGGCTTTCCTGTCCTCTACCATCTTCTGGAGTCCCTTTAAGCTCACGCCTGCTGCTTCAGTGACTCCATCCAGCCACCTCATTCTCTGTCGTCCCCTTCTTCTCTTGCCCTCAACCTTTCCCAGCATGAGGCTCTTCTCCAGTGAGTCCTTCCTTCTCATTAGGTGGCCAAAGTATTTGAGTTTCAACTTCATGATCTGGCCTTCTAAGGAGCAGTCAGGGTTGATCTCCTCTAGGACTGACCGGTTTGATCGCCTTGCAGTCCAAGGGACTCGTAGGAGTCTTCTCCAGCACCAGAGTTCAAAGGCCTCAATTCTTTGGCGCTCAGCCTTTCTTATGGTCCAACTTTCACTGCCATACATTGCAACTGGGAAGACCATAGCCTTGACTATACGCACTATATGGGTATGGCTAGTCTAGAGAAAAGAAAGACTAAGGGTGACATGATACCAATATGCCAGTATTTAAAGGGCTGACACAAAGAAGGCAGGGGGGGGGGTTTGTCAACTTATTTTCCAAAGCACCAGAAGGCAAGACAAGAAATGATGGATGGAAACTAATCAAGGAGAGAAGCAAGCTGGCATTAAGGAGAAACTTCCTAACGGCGAGGACAATCAACCAGTGGAACATCTTGCCTTCAGAAGTTGTGGATGCTTCATCACTGGAAGTTTTTAAGAAAAGACTGGACAGTCACTTGTCTGAAATGGGTATAGGGTCTCCTGCTTGAGCAGGGGGCTGGACTAGACCTCCAAGGTCACTTTCAGCTCTATTCTGACTCTGATTCTGATTCATTCATAAATTTGGTTCCTCTGTCTGAAATGCCTCAAAGAGCTGACACTCACACTGCTGGCAACTGTTCAGCTTGTTCTCAGTGACCAAGTTCTTCATGAATTTTGTATACCTGCCCTACATTTTTCCTTCCTAAAATATCTCACATCCTTCTTGAAGGACATGTGGTTCCTTTCATCAAAGCTTTCCAACCTATCCTGACTAGACTTCACGCTGCCCTGAAAATATTATCCAATTTCTCCTTCTTTGAAAAAAAAAAGAGAAAAGAAAGTAAGGAAGCCATTGCAGGCTACTGACCCTGTCAAACAGGATAAAAATTACTCCCCTTATAAAAGACTAATTTTATAAGCATGGAGGAAACCATCCAAATGAGCTGTCAACAAATTCTGCTCTTTGGTTTTGCTGGTGTCACTGTGTTTTCTAAAGAGGAACAAGAAATCCCTGTGATTTAATACGCTGCGCAGAAAGATAGAGTTTTGGCTTGGTCTCATGAGGAATTTCGTTTTCTGAATTCCAGGTTACCTTAGATTTGCATTTGTTTTCCACATTCCACGAGCGTGGCTACCTGGTGGAGGTAAATTCCCCAGTGACAGCTGGCAAAAAGTAAGGGCAGAGTCAGACAATCCAAGACTTCGGCAGCTTCACTTAATTAACTAATGGGCTTCATAGAAACGTAATGGGATTTGAAAAGAAAAACCTTTTAAGCAAGATTCAAAGCCAGCAGCTTCTGTAATAGTAAAAACTTCTTGTCCGCCCCCACCCCTCCTTCTTTCTGAGATTCACAAGTCAGTGCTGGGAAGTCGAACGCTGTCGGTGTGCTTCTATGCAATGTTTGTACTCCCTCTGGTGCCTCTGAGCTGCAAATGTATCCAGTATCACCGTTAAAAAATATTACCATTTTTAAAAGAAGAATATGGGGGGGGGGGGGGAAACCACTACGGAAGCACATCTTATGTTTCTCATTCAGTATGTGAAAATGCAGGATCCTATTTGGGTTCGGTCACCAGAACCAGAGATTTAGCTTTTGTGCTGGTGCCCATCCTCAGGGGACATCTCTCTTACCTGAAGGTGTGCTTTGGGTTTTTTAATGCATAGTATTTATGTAGTACCTGATTATGTGTGGTTTTTTATTTGTTGATTGGGCTGTTGGTGGCTGGCTATCAGGTCACTTGGCTGTTGTTTCCTTGTACTTCCAAGTCCTTGGCTCCTAAGTACCTGATAAGCTGGTGGTAAATCAGCACTCCTGTGGACTGACAAGGGGCCACTTACCTGGCTGTTTTTGTACCTGCTCATCCAACAATCTTAGTAGCTGCAAAATTGAATATAGGCCCATATATATGCTTATCACAATATGAAAAAATGCTGATTTAACACCAGCTTATCAAGTACTTAGGAACAGAGGATTTGGTGGCACAAAGAAACAATAGCCAATGAGTTAATAGTTGTTATGTCTTTACTGCTGATCAATAAAAGAAAACAGTACCAGGACAGTGATTCATAAAAAGACAGGGCTCAATTATTTTTCCTTTCCCATCGTAGTTAATAACTAGAGTAGAACAAACCACTGTATCATGTAGAGTTATGCCAGAGAGCATTTTCAGTGAGAGAATGCTTTAGAGCAGGGGTAGGCAACCTTGGCTCCTTTATGACTCGTGGACTTCAACTCCCAGAATTCCTGAGCTAGCATGGCTGGCTCAGGAATTTTGGGAGTTGAAGTCCACGAATCATAAAAGAGCTAAGGTTGACTACCCTTGCTGTAGAGTCACAGAGGCAAAGTTTGCATTTATGGCACATTGTTTGGAAATTAACAATCTAGATTGCATATGTCCTAGAACAGGGGTAGGCAACCCTGGCTCTTTTATGACTCGTGGACTTCAACTCCCAGAATTCCTGAGCTAGCATGGCTGGCTCAGGAATTTTGGAAGTTGAAGTCCACGAATCATAAAAGAGCTAAGGTTGCCTACCCTTGCTGTAGAGTCACAGAGGCAAAGTTTGCATTTATGGCACATTGTTTGGAAATTAACAATCTAGATTGCATATGTCCTAGAACAGGGGTAGGCAACCCTGGCTCTTTTATGACTCGTGGACTTCAACTCCCAGAATTCCTGAGCCAGCCATACTGAGGGGAAAGGGAGAGGTTTCCAAGCTGAGCCATGCTGGCTCAGGAATTCTGGGAGTTGAAGTCCACCAGTCATAAAAGAGCCAAGGCTGCCTACTCCTGTCCTAGAAATAAGTCTTCTCATTTTCAGATTTCAGTGAAAGATGGGATGAGCATACCTAAGCTTAGGGATAGGGCTGTTCAGTTTACATAAACGTTTAAAAACGTGTGGGAGGATTATAACAGGAATTTTAGTGTCTTTCATGCCTTGTTTTGTGGCTCCAAAGATTTTCAGATGGTCCAGCCATCCCCAAATGTCTATGGAGATTCTCAGTCGTCCAGATCATGGTTGTCCCAAAGATGCTTTTTCAAGAGGCAACTGGACTTTCTTTGTTTTTCCTTGAAGACGTTTCATTTCTCCTCCAAGAAGATTCTTCAGTTGCCTCTTGAAAAGTCCAGTTGCCTCTTGAAAAAGAGCTTTGAAAACATCACCAGGCCACCAAAAATCTAAACAACCCCCCCAATTAACTTATCAAATTTGTACCTCGAGAAAACATGCTATACAATATCAAAAGTAAGTAAGTAAATAAATAATACCAGAGAAGATGCTCTTCTTGTTTTGGTAACTTCATTATCTAAGTCTATACCTGCTAAGATGAGATAAAAGTCACAGTTGCTTTCTTTATACATTTTTTGGATTGACAACATTGGAAAAGCATGTTCATCATCCTTATTTGATTGATGGAGAGTGGAAATAGTATAGATAGAATAGAATAGAATAGAATAGAATAGAATAGAATAGAATAGAATAGAATAGAATAGAATAGAATAGAATAGAATAGAATAGAATAGAATAGAATAGAATAGAAAATATAGAATAGAATAGAATAGAATAGAATAGAATAGAATAGAATAGAATAGAATAGAATAGAATAGAATAGAATATATGGAATGGAATAAGAATAGAATAGAATAGAATAGAATAGAATAGAATAGAATAGAATAAAATAGAATAGAAAATATAGAATAGAATAGAATAGAATAGAATAGAATAGAATAGAATAGAATAGAAAATATAGAATAGAATAGAAAATATAGAATAGAATAGAATAGAATAGAAAATATAGAATAGAATAGAATAGAATAGAATAGAATAGAATAGAATAGAAAATATAGAATAGAAAATATAGAATAGAAAATATAGAATAGAATAGAATAGAATAGAATAGAATAGAATAGAATAGAATAGAATAGAATAGAATAGAATAGAATAGAATAGAATAGAATAGAATAGAGCAGGAAGGGACATGGAGGTCTTTTAATTCAGCTCAAGCAGGAGAACCTATACCATCTCAGACAAGTGACTGTCCAGTCTCTTCTTAAAAATCTCCAGTGATGGAGCACCCACAATTTCTGGAGGCAAAGCTGTTCCACTGGTTAATTGTCCTCACTGTCAGGAAGTTTCTCCTTAATTCCAGATTGCTTCTCTCTTTGATCTGTTTCCAACCATTGTTTCATGTCCTGCCTTCTGGTGCTTTGGAGAATAATTTGACGCCCCCCTTCTTTGTGGCAGCCCCTCAAATACTGGAATACTGCTATCATGTTGCCCTTATTTCTTCTTTTCTTTAGACTAGCCAAACCCAAGTCCTCCAGCTGTTCTTCACATGTTTTAGTCTCCAGGCCTTGGATCATCTTTGTTGCTCTTCTCTGTACTTTTTCTAAAGTCGCAACATCTTTTTTTTTTAGCATGGTGCCCAAGTGCCCAGATAAGAGTTGATAATTTGTATATCTTCTCATCTGATCTCAGAATACCCAACTCATCATCATCACCATCATCATCATCATCATCATCATCATCATCATCATCATCATCATCATTCTAGGCATTGTCTCCCCACTGCAGGATGAAGATTTCTTCTGCTTTTTTCCCACCAATGCAGTCTCGAGCTTTCCTTTGCCCGTTGAGCCTGCAATACTTGCTTATATTGTCACTCTATCTTGTTTTAAGTCTCTTTTGTCGATACATTTTATTGTGGAGTCCATTCTATGACTGTCTTAGTCCCCCTGGCATAAGTTCTTCCAACGTATGTCTGTAGCATAACTCTGCAGCTTAAAATGGAGCCTTGGTGGAGCAGTGGGCTAATGCCTCCTTAAGTAACACCAGCTGCCTGCAATTAGTGCAGGTTCGCATCCCACCAGGCTCAAGGTTGACTCAGCCTTCCATCCTTCCAAGGTAGGTAAAATGAGGACCCAGATTGTTGGGGGCAATAAGCTGACTTTGTAATAATGCTCTATACCGTACAATGAGTGTCTCTGCATTTGCGGAGCGGCAGAGGTAGAGGACCTGGCTCACATCCTATTTGACTGTTGTTTGTATAAGAGGGTGAGAGACAGGTATCTTGGTCTATATACCAAACGAATGACCCATTGGGATCCCCATATCAAAATAACTTACCTTATGTCCAGCCAGAACTTGAAAATAACATCCAACGTAGCACAGTATTTGAACAAAATGATCCAGTTAAGATCTGCATATGTGGGACTGATTGGGGTAGATTGTAAGGGCGACTCCGAAATATAATGTTTCCATATTTTATCTATATCTTAAATTTGCATTTTATTACTATTTTAACTTAAATTGTATTTTAATTCCATTTTAAATTGTATTTTATCAAATTCCATTTCGGATTGCTTTTATCTAGTTTTGGTGACGGTTTGTTGCTGGAACTTTGTACTTTGATATGGCCCAAGGGCTAATCAATAAAAGTTGTTGTAATAATGCGGCTTGGGGGTGTGTGTAAAAGCCCTAATAAGCAGGCATATACATAGAATGAAGGCTACTGCTAAGTTTGTAAGCCACTCTGAGTCTTCGGAGAAGGGCGGGATATAAATAGAATTTAAAAAAAAATAGTATCTAAGTTCATTAGATACTAATTCCTGTCTTCTGCAGTCTAGGTTTCCATAGATGAGTGGGGAGAAACATCTTGTCCATGGATTGTAGGAATTAACAGGTCCTATTGATATCAAGGCAGTTTTTTCTGTCCTGATAGAATGTTGGAGTCATTCTTTTCAATTATGACATCGCTAATGAAAAAAACTGAGCAACGTCTAGATTTTTCTCTGTGAGCGAGGAGCAGCAAACTGGTGCCATGCATCCCTCCCCCATTTCTAAGGAAATTCCCAAAGAGAAACCTGACGTAAACTTCCAGGTGAATCTCCGCGCAGATGCTATTCGCTCTAAGCTGATCTATACATTTTACCTGATCGATCACTTTGACGGGCTGAGCCATGCAGTGCCACGGTATAACATACAAGATTTTATGGATCCCAAGAAGCGAAAGAAACTGATGCTCATGGATCACCACCAGCTGGTTCGCTTCAATGTCGTGCCCACTCGGAATATCATGGTGACCCAAGAGAAACGCTGGCGCAATCGTATTGAAGTGCGTTGCAGCCGTTGGCCCCCTTTGAAGATGTGGGTGTCTTCAGTTTTGAACAGCTCAACATTCAAGGGCTTTATCATCTTTCTTATCTTCTTGAACATGGTTGCCCTCATGGTCGCATCGGAGATAATGGGGAAGAACACAGCCACCTTTGTGCAAGTAAGCCTAGTCCTGGAGGTGATTATTTGGGTAATTTTATATATATTTCTGGCCGAGATTGGGCTGCATTGGTTTGTGAGCTTTCAGAGATACTGGAAAAATCCCTGGAATATCTTCGATTTCACAGTGACCATTATCTCCCTTATACCAGAAATAGTATACCTGTTTGACCAGAACCGCAATCTGGCAAGTCTCCGACTTCTGCGGTTATGCCGTGTACTGCGTTGCCTAAAGCTCTTTCCTAGAGTCCGACAGGTCCGGCTTCTCATCATGGCTATTGCCAAAGCCCTGAAAGCTATGGCCTTCATTTTGGTTCTCCTTGCCTTCCTCTTCTTCGTCTTTGCTGTGTCAGGCATCTTCTTTTTTGAGAGTTACACCCATTCAGACAGGATGGACCTGACTTACAATATGTATTTCATGGACATGCCCAATGCGCTAGTAACCATCTTCATCCTCTTCACCATGGATCATTGGTATGCTTTGTTGCAAGATTCATGGAAGGTCCCAGAGATAAACAAGGTGATCAGTGGTATATTTATATGCCTATGGCTTCTGATTGGGGCATTCATTTTTAGGAATCTCTTTGTTGCCATTATGGTCACTAATTTCCAGAACATCCGAAGTGACCTAAGTGAAGAGGTGAGTCAGATAGAGGCTCAGACGCAAGCTGACAAATTCAAAATGGAGATCATGGAAAAGAGATTTAGCCAGGTTCAAACAGCTATGGACAGAGACATTACATTCAGAGAGAGGTTCACCATGGACCCCACATTCATTCAAACTGCAGACTATCCAGATTTCAGCTACGATGAAATGTTTCCTGGAATTTTGGACTGGGAGACTTACATCCACATGAACTTACCAGGACTTTACAGTGCTGATGAGGATGAACAGGTGCTTTGGCCACGCGACTCCCTCTTCCGCTACTTTGAGCTGTTGGAGAAGTTGCAGCATAACTTAGCGGAACGCAAGGAACTTCAGCAATACATGGTGCTGGCTCTTTCCAACCTTGAGGACAAGTAGCACGAACCATGCAAGCTTTGGGAGAGAAACAGGACAGATCAAAAGCCAAAGCAAATGAAGCTCATGGCTTGGCACCAGCCTCTCCCCTTCCCTCCTCAATCCAAAAATCTCCAGATAAGACACAAGAGTACTATTAAAATATATTGTATATCATCATTCTATCCATTGTCTATCCACTACAGAATGAAGACCTCTTCTGAATGTTTCCAACCGAGATGGTCCTGAGCTTTCTTGTGCCAAATGGGCCCTCAATGTTGATCCATTTTGTTTTAGTTCTCCTTCATGGACACCTTTGATCGAGTGGCACCTCTTCTGCACTCTTGCTCAATCTTCCTGATTTGTGCCGCATTGTAGTCTCTGACCTACTTGGCACCTCTTGCACAATTCCATACACCTCAGCCACCTCATGCATCCTTTCCAACCTGCGATGTACCCCCATGTGGCCTTTTTGACCCACACAGTTTCATGCACCCATGCATACTGACAACACATGCCACATGGGTCAGGCAGAGTGTGCAAGGGTGCAAATGAATGTCCAAGTGGTGCCACATGAGTTTGGGAGAGTGCACAGTGGTGTACAAGCGGTGCTTGGTGAATGAGAGTTGTTGCACAGGTTGTGGTATGAGTTGAGAGTCTGCAGGGTTGAAAAAGGGTGTAAGCAGTGGTGGGATTCAGCCGGTTCGCACCACTTCGGCAGAACCGGTAGCTATTTTTTTGTTGCCCAGGCCCAGAATGGACTTCCAGAAGCGGCATCCACATGGAAAACTGGTTGTTCACATATTTGAATCCCACTACTAGGTGTGAGGTGTTACATGACAGTGTGTAGGAGGTGTAGGGAGGGTTGGAGAGGGGTGTGTGGGTATGTGTGAATATTGTCTATGTCAGATAAATATTCACACATACCAGCACTGCGTCTCCAACCAGATCTATATCCATTCTCATGTTCTGCATTCCTGCATTGTGTGTCAGATTGATCCCCACAGCAGGAACTTTCTCCCTAAATTAATGTCTTCCCCTTTATCTTATGACCCAGGAAGGCAAGGAAAGAGCTAAGCCACAGAAACAAGGTTGAAACAAACTGTGCACAATGACTTTTATGAGACTTTTACTACTCAGTGTCAAAGCCCATTTCTTTGGTGGGGGGGCTTTCTTTCTCTTTCCCTTCTATCGGTTCTGCCACACTCCTGGGGGGAGGGGAGAGGCCTATGGGGAAAAGTATGGATACTGTTTTTTCACTTAGCTCAGGGGTAGGCAACCTTGGCTCTTTTATGACTCGTGGACTTCAACTCCCAGAATTCCTGAGCCAGCATGGCTCAGCTTGGAAACCCTTCCCTTTCCCCTCAGCATGGCTGGCTCAGGAATTCTGGGAGTTGAAGTCCACGAGTCACAAAGCGGCCTAGGTCTAGGCCAGGGGTAGGCAACCTTGGCTCTTTTATGACTCGTGGACTTCAACTCCCAGAATTCCTGAGCCAGCATGGCTCAGCTTGGAAACATCTCCCTTTCCCCTCAGCATGGCTGTCTCAGGAATTCTGGGAGTCGAGGTCCAGGAGCCATAAAGTGGCCTAGGACAGGGGTAGGCAACCTTGGCTCTTTTACGACTCGTGGACTTCAACTCCCAGAATTCCTAAGCCAGCATGGCTCAGCTTGGAAACCTCTCCCTTTCCCCTCAGCACGACTGGCTCAGGAATTCTGGGAGTCGAAGTCCACCAGTCATAAAAGAGCCAAGGTTGCCTACTCCTGGCTTAGCTGCTACAATGTATCCTCTCCACTTCCTCTATCTGCTTACTCTTTGTCAACCTGGGGTGAGAAACGAATGTGCCTCTGGCCATCTGGCTTATCTCTCACTGCGGAAAGGAAGGTGCGAAGACCCAAGAACGGTTTCACAGCCCTGGGAATGGAGTCTTATCAGCCTCGTTCCCACAGCGGACTTAACCCATGAAGATTGGTCTGTTTGAACTGTCTGGATGAACTGTTGGGGTGGGGTTTGCTTTTTGCTCCTTTAACCTCATATTGTCAGAAGGCAGAGAGGACACCTATAGGAAGAACAGTAGCACTTGCTGGCTGTAGCTAGTTTTGAGCAAGCTGGATCAACAGACCAATTACATCTGAGTGTCTCAAGCTCAGCAGTTTTAAGATGTGTGGCCTTCAACTCCCTCCTGGAATTCCCCTGTCAGCATTCTGGAGTCCACACATCTTAAAAGAGTTGAATTCTGGGAATTGAAGTCCCCATCTTAAAGCAGTTGAATTCTGGGAGCTGAAGTCCACATATTTTAAAAGAGTTGAATTCTGGGAATTGAAGTCCACACATCTTAAAGGAGTTGAGTACTGGGAGTTGAAGGCCGCACCTCTTAAAGGAGTGGAATTCTGGGAGTTGAAGGCTGCACATCTTAAAGTTGCTGATGTTGAGATACATTGAGCTAAATTAGACTGTTTCCTATGTTCATAAAAAAAAAATCCTGCACTTTACAAATTTTGCACTGGAATGCTTTGTTTAATTGGCTCCTTTGTCCAAATAAGAATAGACTGAACTGCATAGAGAAGGTCTGAAGAGTTTATTACCCAACTTCCCCAACCAGCCTTCCATAATTGCCTTGGTAATATGAACGTGCCCTCATTTTCTTGCACTTTGATTTAAAATTGCATGCTATGTGCCATTAGCAGTTTTCTTAAGGGCTGCCCTTTGAAAAGGAGGGGCTTGTTATGAAAACTATCCCTGTTGCCTTGGTTACTAATTACATAGGTTTTTAATCACATGTAAACCCTGGCTTTAAAAATAGCTTTGATGTGAGAAAATGTACTAAGGCAAGAGAAAAGTGTTTATGTGTGGTCATGATATTGATAGTATTCTATTGGTAACCCAGGCCTTTAAGGTATGGTGTTGATTTTTGAGCATTATCAAAATTATTTACCAACCAAGGGGAAAAAAGGATGTATTCCTAAGAGGCAGGAAGAAACATGCTTCTTCCATCCTTGAAAATATCTGCAAACCTGCTTAAATTTTGCAGGCTAAAATTAAATTTTCAGACTCACAGAGTTTATACAGGATGAAAAAAAAATCACCCTGTCCCATTGCAACAATCATTACAAACCTGGTGTCATGGTTCCGACAGATGAAACTCTTCAAAGAACTTCGAGGCCTTGTTTACCTTAAAGAATCTTTATTTCAGTATATAGCATCGGCACTAACATAGTTGAAGCCAAAATCTGAGTTCCCCTCCCCTGAAAACATAGTATCAAAGCACAATTCCCTCCTCTAATTAACAGTCATAAATCACATTCTCCAATTAGTTTGAAATGCAGGCTTCCCCTCCAGTTTTCCAGCCACCAGTCCTTATCATCTCTTATTTCAATAACCTTGGTTCTCACACTAGGTTCAGTATTGTTATGTCTAGCTAAACTCCCATGCATATTCCTCCACCTCCCCTCCTGCAGCATCTAACTCTAACTCTAATTCTAAGAGTAAAACATAAGAAAGAAGTGGTTGCATCTCCATCTGTTGTCAAAGCAAAAACATCCAATGTTAGCAGCATTGACACCTTGCACATAGTCTATTATGTAGATTTAAATGCATATTTATTTACTACAGTTGGTAGACTAGTATGGTCAACAACTGGTGGCTTAAAACAAAGCATGCATTTTTTTCATGTACCTTCCCCATTAAGGAATTTTTTTGCAGGCTCTAATCTGAGCTGGTCACCCTGACCAAATGTTTATTCTTCCAAGCTGTTGTGATTCAGGGTCAGCCTGTGGGTTCGGCAGTTGGGTCGGACGACTCAGAGGAGGAGGAGGGGGGTGTTGAAGAGCTTGCTGATGATGGCTTTGAGGCTCCACAGAGCCCTCAGCCAGGCCCCTCCCACCTGGTGGAGACCCAGATGTGTGAGCCTGACAGTGTGGATGAAGATGACCCACAGCTGGCCCTGTTCAAGGACGCCTGACGCAGGAGGCAGTCAATCAGGAGTAAACAGAGGAAGGCAATGGGGCACCTCAGAAGGAGGCAGAGAGAGGCCACGCCCTGAGCTGTATTTAGGGGGAATGTGTGGGGAGGGCTGGTTTGCTGAAGGCAACCGCTTGGATTGTTCCTGTTTCATAGCTCCTGTTTCATGGTTGGTGTCTGTTTTATGTTAATAAATTTGGCAGGCTTTATTCCAGCCTCTTGCCGTTTGTAAAGGGGTTGTCCCTGCCTTTTCTGCAGGGCCGGTAGCAGGCTGGTACAGAACACAAGCTTTGGGGCTTGTGCTGGAGCCCATCCTCAGGACAAATAGCTGTCCAGGCTCTTCTTGCAAACTTCCAAGTGATGGAGCACCCACCACTTCCAGAGTTAAGCTGTTCCACTGATTAATTGTTCTCCCTGTCAGGGAATTTCACCTTAGTTCTAGGTTGCTTCTCTCCTTGGTCAGTTTCCATCCGTTGCTTCTTGTCCTGCCCTCAGGTGCTTTGGAGAATAAGTCAATCACCTCTTCTCGGTACAGTCCCCCCAGGTACTGGAAGGCAGTTATCGTGTCTCCTCTAATCCTTCTCTTCAATTGACTAAGACATAGCTGGTTCCCTCAATCTGATAGACCAGGGGTGTCAAACTGCCAGCCCACTGGCCGGATGCATCACAGTAAAACCGCATCCTTCCCATTGCTGGCAAAAGCCAAAAAAAAATCATGATATGTTGTGACACGTCATGTGATGTTGTGAGCTTGACACCCCTGTGATAGACGAATCTCAATCAGATCTTAATCAGATCAATCAGAATGCAGTCTGAAAAACTATCATCCAGAAGACAGAGGTTTAACCTCTTGCAAAATCCCTCCTTTGAAAACGTCAGTTCTGTTGGCACATTTACAAGAAAGCATTCAAAACTATGTTTATGGATGCTAAAAGTATTCATATCTGCACCCGTGAGGCAAAATAAAATATGGATAATAAATCAGTGTCAAACAAATTGGGAGTTAATGCAATAAAAATGTTCGGTTAAAAATATATTGTACTCAAAAAAACAATACCCTCCTGCCCTCTCTGTTAATGAAAATTGACAGGAGAAAGTCTTTAAACATCTTACCCAGCAAAGAATACCACTAATCTTTGTTATTCACACACAGACATGTCCTTAAAATTCCAGGGTATTGATAAAGATATTAGAATGCAAAGTCATATGCAGGATACTAGATCTTCCCATTGGAGAGTTCCCTGCTGTTATACCTTCCCATATTTCCATTCCTGGTCTGGCTACACACAGAGAGAGAAAGAGAAAGAGAAAGAGAAAGAGATGTATAGTATATGTATATACTGTATGACTAGCAAGACCTGTCTATAGAAAGGAAAACAATTTTATCTCTCTCTCTCTCTCTCTCTCTCTCTCTCTCTCTCTCTCTCTCTCTCTCTCTCTCTCTCTCTCTCTCTCTCTCTC
>NC_139516.1:207365567-207398067 GCF_947247035.1 Vipera ursinii | reverse complement strand
AACCAAAATAATATCCCAGAGGCACTTTTTCAGGAGGCAACCAAAATAATTGGAAAACAACAAGGTATAACTTGGAAGAGAACGTTCAACTACCGTATTTTCCGGTGTATAAGACGACTGGGCGTATAAGACGACCCCCTACATTTCCTGTTAAATTATAGGGTTTGGGCTATACTCGCCGTATAAGACTATCCCTCTTCCAACGCACACCAAATAAAAATTAAAAAACATCAGATTTGATTTTAATATGGTAATTTTAATTCAAATGCTTATGACATGCAGGTGCTTAGTAGGAAAATTGTCACTTATAAACATAAGGCTGTTTGTCATCAAACATGTAAACATAAAACAGTGCAAGTGGAAATAATAATAATAATAATAATAATAATAATAATAATAATAATAATAATAATAATAAGAAGAAGAAGAAGAAGAAGAAGAAGAAGAAGAAGAAGAAGAAGAAGAAGAAGAAGAAGTTGGAGGGGACCTTGGAGGTCATCTAGTCCAACCCCCTGCTAAGGCAGGAAACCCTATAAACCCTGTAAAAAATCACAGACTGCAGCTTCTTCTCCAATTGGTCCCGCTTTCCCTGCGCAGACTAAATGGGAGATCCGCTCCAGGTTTTCCAGCCAGCCCTGTCCCTAAATTTTCAGCACCCGGCGTATAAGACGACCCCTGACTTTTGAGAAGATTTTCATGGGTTAAAAAGTAGTCTTATACGCCAGAAAATACAGTAACATATAAAGAGTTGAGTATATAGAAATCTGTAAAGGGGAATGAACAGAATAGAACAGGACAGGACAGGACAGGACAGGACAGGACAGGACAGAACAGAACAGAACAGAACAGAACAGAATAGAATAGAATAGAGCTGGAAGGGACCTTGGAGGTCTTCTAGTCCAGCCCCCTGCTCCTTTAAGTCTCTTCTTAAAAATCTCTGGTGATGGAGCACCCACAATTTCTGGGGGTCAGCTTTTGTACTGGTTGATTGTCCTCACTGTCAGGAAGTTTCTCCTTAATTCCAAGTTGCTTCTCTCTTTGGTCAGTTTCCAACCATTGTTTCTCATCCTTCCCTCTGGTGCTTTGGTGAACAACCTGGCCCCATCTGCCTTGTGGCAGCCCCTCAGATACCGGAACACTGCTATCATGTCTCCCCTATTTCTTCTTTTCTTTAGACTGGCCAAACCCAAGTCATGTAGCTGTTCTTCGTATGTTTTAGCCGCCAGGCTTTTGAACATCTTAATTGCTCTTCTCTGAATTTTTTTTTCCAAACTCTCAACATCTTTTTTGTGGTTTGGTGACCCAAATTGGCTGCGGTATTCCAGGTGTGGTCTTACTAGGGCTTTATAAAGTGGTAATATTACTTCGCGTGATCTTGATTCTATGCCTTTGTTTATACAAACCAGGATTGCGTTACCTTCCAAAAACCCGGGAGGAAAAGCTTTTTTCTTCTTCTTTTTTTCAAAGACATGTTTTAAAAAAGTTAGCATGGAGCCCATATTAGGGAGATGCTGTTTCAGAGGGAAGCGTTACAATAGAGAAAGTCTATTTCCTGGGTCCTGTCACTTGATGGAATCCAGAGCCCAGGAAGGGGAGAAATTACAGGCAGTCCTCAAAAATTTATGCGGCTAAGTGAGACATTCCTTAAGTGAGTTTTGCTCCATTTTATTATTTATTATTTATTATTTTAATTCCATTTATATCCCGCCCTTCTCCGAAGACTCAGGGCGGCTTTACAAACTTAGCAGTAGCCTTCATTCTATGTATATGCCTGCTTATTAGGGCTTTCACACACCCCCCCAAGCGGCATTATTGCAAAGTCAGCTTAATTGCCCCCAACAATCTGGCTCCTCATTTTACCTACCTCGGAAGGATGGAAGGCTGAGTCAACCTTGAGCCTGGTGGGACTCGAACCTGCACTAATTGCAGGCAGCTGGTGATACTTAAGGAGGCATTAGCCCACTGCTCCACCAAGGCTCAAAGGACATTTTATGACCTTTCTTGCCATACTTGTTAAATGAATCACTGCACTTGTTTAATTAGTAAGGTGGCTAATTGAATCTGACTTTGCCCATCGTCTCTGCTTGTCAGAAGGTCGTAAAAGGGGATCACGTGACCCACCGGGACATCGCAACCGTCGTAAATATGAAACAAGCATTGTCTCAAAAGGAAACTTAATATGACCGGCTAGTGACAGCAGGGAATCAAGGCAGAATCTGAGAAAAGCGATATATTAAAAGTAGCTAGATGGAAAGAAGATCAGAAAATTGGTATAATAAAAGTTGATGAAAATTTGATAAAGCAAATTAGAGATCAAAGTCAGTCGCATATTTATTTATTTATTTATTTATTTATTTATTTATTTATTTATTTATTTATTTATTTATTTATTTATAAAAAGGTTATATAATGCTCTTATAGAGATTGATTCAGAATCGGAGTTAGTTAAAGATTGTACGATAAAATGGGCTCAGAATATTCAAGAGCCCATAATGATGGATACTTGGGAAAAAATTTGGGTTAGAAATGTAAAATTTACACAAGCACAAAACCTAAGAGAGAATTTTTATAAGATGTTTTATAGATGGCATGTAGATTCTAAAAAGTTAGCATGTATGTATCCAAATCAACCACCTAAGTGTTGGAGATGTGGTAGTGAAGAGGCAACTTATTATCGTATATGGTGGACATGTAAAAATGTTAAAGCCTTTTGGATAAAAATATGGTGGATTTTTCAGAAAGTCTTTAAGAAAAAAATAAGATTTACTCCACAGCTATTGTTATTGGGGATTATTTCGGATTGTACTGTTATAGAAACTAATTTGATGTTACACTTAATAATGGCAGCCAGACTTTTGGTGGCGCAACATTGGAAGAAAGAAGATTTACCTACAATAGAACAATGGATACTTAAAGTAATGGATGTAGCTGAAATGGCAAAGGTTTCAGCATATTTGAAAGAACAGTCACAAGAAAAATAAATTTTGGAATGGAAAAGATGGATTGATTATATTCAAAACAAATGTGGGACTAAAAAGTTTCAAATAGCATATGAATAATTCTTAACAATTATAGATGTGTTATTATAATTACTTTAGTTTTGTTATAAGGGAGTTAAAGGGTGGAAGGTTTGTTAACATTGTAATAGATATTTAGCATATGTTTGCATAAGATTGCTATATGTAATACTCTGTATTCTGCTTAGGGAAGTCGGGGGGTGGGGGGGAGGGAAGGGGGGAGGGTTGATGGGGAGGGGGGTTTATTATTAAAATTTTGTAAAACTTTTCAATTAAAAAAGAAGTAGCACTCAATACTCCTCCCCCTCCAGTGTCCCAGTGTTCAGTTGTTGTTAGCTGCGAAGTCGTGTCCAACCCATCGCGACCCTATGGACAACGTTCCTCCAGGCCTTCCTGTCCTCTACCATCTTCTGGAGTCCATTTAAGCTCACGCCTCCTGCTTCAGGGACTCCATCCAGCCACCTCATTCTCTGTCGTACCCTTCTTCTATTGCCCTCAATCTTTCCCATCATTAGGCTCTTCTCCAGTGAGTCCTTCCTTCTCATTAGGTGGCCAAAGTATTTGAGTTTCAACTTCAGGATCTGGCCTTCTAAAGAGCAGTCAGGGTTGATCTCCTCTAGGACTGACCGATTTGATCGCCTTGCAGTCCAAGGGACTCGCAGGAGTCTTCTCCAGCACTATAGTTCAAAGGCCTCAATTCTTCGGCGCTCAGCCTTTCTTATGGTCCAGCTTTCACAGCCATACATCGCAACTGGGAAGACCATAGCCTTGACTACAGTATATGCACTTTTGTTGACAGGGTGATGTCTCTGCATTTTAGTGTGCTGTCTAGATTTGCCATGGCTTTCCTCCCCAGGAGCAAGCGTCTTTTAATTTCTTGGCTGCAGTCCCCGTCTGCGGTAATCTTGGAGCCCAGGATAATAAAATCTGTTACTACCTCCATTTCTTCCCCATCTATTTGCCAGGAATTGAGAGGGCTGGATGCCATGATCTTGCTTTTCTTAATGTTGAATCCCAGCCAACCCACAGGTGGCATCGTGTTTTGGTAATCGATCTTTTCGGAGGACTCTTCAAGGTCTCTCTGACTTTCAATTTCTTTTGGCTCCAAGCGCAAACTGCCTCTCAGATAAGGGGGAGACATTCCCTCCCCTGGGGGAAGGGCAACAAGGCAATAAAGCAGACAGTGCAAAGCATCCCTAAGGGCTCCGCACTCCCAACAGAATGGCAGGCAAGAAAGAAAGCTACCAGGCTAAAATAAATGAGGATACATTTCTTTGGGGACTGACATGTGGTTTCTGAGTGGTCTTCAAGGGCAGCCCCATGTAGAATCTATTGTAACGGTCCACCACAAGAGACAATGACTCCCTCAGTGACGATCTGGAGGACGTCTCAGTCCAAAAGCGGGTGCAAGTGGTGCTCCAGATAAATCTGTGCAAAGATCTTCCTGGCCACAGATTTCCCCCTGCCCTCTGTCCCTAATCCCCATGGGAGATCCAGAAGGATGCCATGACCGATTGCAATGAAAGCTGCTGAGAGATCATGGAGAATCAGGACAAAAGTATCCCCCACTGGGCTAGGCAAAACATAGACTCAACCCTTAGCACTGTCTAATAAAAGCTTTGACTCTGTTGAAATGGAACTGTTGCTATTAAGTAATGTGGATTTTTCCCCTAGTACAACGTTGGGTCTTTGTTCTTCCAATAAAGATATCCACAGGGTTTCATTTTATTCCCTCTAGTAAAATATAGGCCTTTTCAGCGAGATGCACTAATCCCTGCTATTAGCGGTCCTTTGAACTTTCCCCATTTTCTTCTCATTTTCTAGTCTGCAAATCTCAAGAGTCAACTGTTCTCTAGTACCGAACTGTCCTGGGTATGGTTGTATTTAAATGCAAATTGATTTTTCTTTAAAGAATGGACACCACGAGCTGCTGGGATACTCATTTCTGTAATTAAAAAGTATATTATTATAATTGTACCCTATTATTTTAAGAGATGTTCCTCAAGCACCGAAAGGGGAGCCAAAATGAAGCCTCCCTAGAATTGAGCATGAAGTTGGTGATTTCACTGACAATGTAATTTCCCATGTAATTTTCTTGGCAATAACAGGGAGGTAGTTTGCCATCACCACCTCTTGAAATCTTTTCAACTTCTCAAAGGTCAACCTCTAAAGTCCTGGGGTTTCTGTAGAGCCCCCATGCGAGTTCTAACTAAGATTGGCATGGTTTAGCTTCTGGGATCACCCAATGCTTCCATCTCAAGGGTAGAAGATTTCAACTACCATGTAGGGGTGTCCCTGGCATGTGATTAAAAAAAAAGTGAAGATGGCAACCACGATGTTGCAATCAAAGCTTGGCTCATAAGTAGAGCTTCAGTATCACTGTCAATATCTTGATTCCCAGAAGGAACAGGGAACTTAATTTTAATTTTAATTTATTCTACTGGGGCTATTAATTTAATTTCTTTTAAACTTTTGTATTATTGTATTTTATTGTTGTTAGCTGCCCTGAGTCCTTCGGGAGATAGGGCGGCATATAAGTCCCAATAATAAATAAATAAATAAATAAAATGTCAGAGGAGTAAGAGGCAACTGAATCCAGATAGGATGTGTGGGAGGAAAAGTATGAAGACATTCCTTCTCTAGCAGTTCACACAGAAGATAAGATCTTCTATAGATAGATATGGACTTGTAGATACAGATGGTAGAGTCCTCAGTCTGATAAGATTTGGTCTATAGGTGTGAAACAATAAAGATCTCAGCTTGGAAGACTCACCACGTGCCCTTCTTGATTTTGGACTTGACATTTTGGACCACAAATCTGTGGGTTCTAATCTTCTACAAAAGATTCAGCAAAGGAGTATAAAAAGAACTGCAAAATACAATCACAAGAAGGCAGTCCAACAACAAGGCAAATAGGAAGCATTATAAATGGAGAGCCCCATCCATTCTACCCCAAGGCCTAGGTAATGTTCTGTACCAGCCTACTACCGGCCCTGCAGAAAAGGCAGGGACAACCCCTTTACAAAACGGAAAGAGGCTGGAACTAAGCCTGCCAAATTTATTGACATAAAACAGAGCAAAACAAGACATGAACCATGAAAAAGGAGCTATTCAAACGGTTGCCTTCAGCAAACCAGCCCTCCCACACATTCCCCTTTTAAACAGTCCAGGGCGTGGCTTCTCTCTGCCTCCTTCTGAGGTGCCCCATTGCCTTCCTCTGTTTACTCCTGATTGACTGCCTCCTGCATCGGGCGTCCTTGAACAGGGCCAGCTGTGGGTCATCTTCATCCACGCTGTCAGGCTCATAACCAGATGGGAGGGGCCTGGCTGAGGGCTCTGCGGAGCCTCAAGGCTATCCTCAGCAAGCTCTCCAACACCCTCCTCCTCCTCCTCCTCTGAATCTTCATAACCAACTGCCGAACCCACAGGCTGACCCTGAATCACAACAGGTAAATAATTGTGCTTTACTGCCTACTTTTTCTTATCTTTTCTCCTCATTCAGTTTTGCATGTCTTCTGATACCCAACTCGCATTTTTCCATGTACAAAGGGAGCAGAAGCATATTGTATGCACACTTTCACTTTTATTGGCTTATGTCATTTACATTTCTGCCCATCTCACACAAGTGACTCTCGGTGGCTTACAAACAAACCACTCAAACATCCTTGGTGCTGAGGATAAATTAATTACATCCAAGTTGTTGTTAGTTGTGAAGTTGTGTCTGACCCATTGCGACCCCATGGACAACTTTCCTCCAGGCCTTCCTGTCCTCTACCATCTTCATTACATCCATACTAGCAGAATAAAACAGAATAACAGAGTTGTAAGGGACCTTGAAGGTCCTCTAGTCCAACCCCCTGCTCAAGCAGAAAACTCTATGCCATTTCCGACAAATGGTTGTCCAATCTCTTCTTAAAAACCTCCATTGATGGAGCACCCACAATTTTTGGAAGCATGTTGCTCCACTGGTTAATTCTTCTGTCAGGAAATTTCTCCTTTGTTCCAGGTTGCTTCTCTCCCTGATTACTTTCCATCCATTGTTTCTTGTCCTGCCTTCAGGTGCTTTGGTGAATAAGTCACCTCTTCCCTGACCCAAATATTTGGAGGAACATCCAGGTCTTCAATGCCTTACAGAAGTCTAAGAGGGTTGGGCCCTCTTAATCTCCCATGGATGCTGTTCCTTAGGGAGGGTGCAGACACCGAGAAGGCAAAATCAATCATTCCCCATAAAAGTCCACATGCCACCTGCCCTTTTTCCTACCAGGATGTATATGTATTAACATCCCTCCGTCTGCTTTCTCAGCATTCTGATATTGAATACAAATTAGTTGACTTCTTTCAATGGTGATTCACTCAACTTTTCTTGTCAAAAACAGCTGCCTTGGCCTTTGATACATGAATATTGGAGCTTTTTCCCTTGATGCACCATGTTATCTATCTAATGTTTCCTACCAACAGTTGGAGTTTTCAGTCAACTATACAGTGTCGTACAAAGTACACATATATTCACATCTTAACAGAATAACAGAGTTGGAAGGGGCCTTGGAGATCTTATAGTCCAACCCCCTGCTCAGGCAGAAAACCCTATACCATTCCAGACAAATGGCTGTCCAATCTCTTCTTAAAAACTTCCAGTGTTGGAGCATTCACAGCTTCTGGAGGCAAGTCATTCCACTGATTAATTGTTCTTTTGTCAGAAAATTTCTCAGTTCTAGGTTGTTTCTCTCCTTGCTTAGTTTCCATCTGTTGCTTCTTCAGCAGCTCTGGAGAATAAATTGATCTTCCTTGTGGCAGCCCTCCAATATTAGAACACTGCTATCATGTCACCCCTAGTCCTTCTTTTCACTAGATTAGACATACCCAGTTCCTGCAAGCGTTCTTGATATGTTTTAGCCTCCAGCCCCCTGATCATCTTTGCTGCTCTTCTCTGCACTTTTTCCAGAGTCTCAACATCATTTTTATATTGTGGTGACCAAAATGTCTTTAACTACAAGAACTTTATCATCAATACAAGAATTCTTTATACATTTATCCCTAGCGGAATTAAACAATTAAATTAAATCACTAGATATTCTTGTCTTGCTCCCTGCTCAATGGCGTGTCACCAACTAAGCATTTCATTTATTCCGACTGCTGCTTTTCTCTCATCGTATACAGCTCTTATCTCATTCAGCAATCATACTTGCAAAAATCCCGTAATTCAAGGCCATTGACTTTGCCATTGCACTTTTTCTAAATCAATGAACATGCAATGAATTGTATTTCTCATCTTCATACATTATTCAGTGACCTGCTGAAGAGCGAAGATCCCTGCACGCCCTCCGTCTGGCATTAAGTCGCATTATCCAGCTTCTGTTCATCGTCACCTCAAGAGGGCAGCTGAAGGCTTTCCCAGACAAACCAAACTTTCCAATTTTGCATTCGTGCTGGCTTCCTTTCTTTTATCTATAACATTAGCGACATTCTTCCTGAAGTCAGGCACACCTTCACACATTAAACAAGTTGTGCAGCTTCTCCATAAGCAAACCCCATCTATTCTCCATGTTTCTCTAACATTGATCTAGGATAGTAGCAGAAAATATTTTAGGCTTGGGGTGTGAAACATTTGGAAAATGAATAATTATCAATCTCCCCCTTGAACAAAAGAGAAACAAGATGTTCAGACTCTAGAAAAAGTTCAGAAAAGACCAACAAAGATAATGAAGGGACTGGAGGCTAAAACATATGAAGAATGGTTGCAGGAACTGGATATGGATAATCTAGATTAAAAGACCAGGGGTGACAGGATAGCAGTATTCCAGTATTTGAGTGGTTGCCACAAAGAAGAGGGAGTCGACTTATTCTCCAAAGCACCTGAAGGCAGAAAAAGAAGCAATTGATGGAAACTAATCAAGGAGAGAAGCAACATACAACTAAGGAGAAATTTTATGGAGGGAAGAATTGATGTTTCTCCAAGGACTTACCCTACCAAACAGGTTTATAGCCCATTGTAAAGGTTGAGTAGACAATATAAAAAATCCGTGTGTATGTTCTTTGCGATATAAATACGATTTAAAAACTATAACACCAGTTGACCAGCAGATGGCTCATGAACTCCATAAATGTAATTGTGAAAGGACACTAGGACTTCAACTCCTAGTATCTTTACTTCACAAGTTTTTGGAATATTTCACAACGAAACATTCTATTATGTGTTTGTTTCGATCCCCAGGCTTGGTTGTTCTGAAGATTGTGTGGCTTTGTGTCTACTCTTTTTCGAGGCCTTTTTACACCGCCCAATACTGGATTCAGTTATCAGAAATTAAAATTAAATATTCCCCTACTCAATCTCCCACTTGGCTCATTCTTTCGACTGTTTACCTCAGCCAGCGGCCAGGTTTCCTCCAAATAATGTAACCAAGTTCAAGATGCAGATTTCATTTCATTTCATTTCATTTTATTAAATTTATATGCCGCCCTTCTTCCTGAGGACTCAGAGCGGCTCACAACAATAAAAAATAAAAAACATAGAGTAAAAAATTTAAAAGAGAATTTAACAATTAATGCAAAATTACAAGACAATTTAACCAAGTAAAAAGCCTAATTAAAAATCGTAGTCAGTCCAGGCCCGCTTGTTGGAACAACCATGTCTTCAGGTCACGGCGGAAGGACCGAAGGTCAGATGATGGAAAAGTTGCTTATAATGTGGTAAGTCATTTGGAAGACAAATCTAACTCCCACATTAGCTCCTGGAGGGAAAACTTTTACTTTACAAAAAAAAAAGAGATCTGATCTTCACTTTCTGTCATTTCCGCCAAAATGGGATTTGAGAAATCCCAATTTGGTAACAGAAAAACACTTGATAACTTGATAAGGAGTTCCCCCCCCGCTCCTTATATTCCCTCTATGGCAATAGTGGTGGTATATTTCAATTTAGAATTCATTGTCACCCAGTGCGTCATTTGTGCAGGGGACCCATGCAAATAGGTGCTGTTGAATATATCAATAGAGATTCTCAATCATCCAGGTCCTGGTTGTCCCAAAGGTGATTTTTCCACAAGCCAACTGGAGTTTCTTGTTTTTCTTTGAAGACATTTTGCTTCTCAACCCAGAAGCTTCTTCGGCTCTGACTGGATGGTGGGGACTGAAAGGAGTTTTACTCCTGGCAGACAGGAGTATTTTTGCATTTTTTTAGAGAGTCATTGAGGCTATCTAGAGGTTTGTCTGTGTCCTCAGGGTCACCTGAGTGGTGCAAATGGGCGTGGAGCTTTCTTGGAACTGCTGAAAGGACTGTGTGGTAGATGGGAAATAGATGATGTTGTATCCCTACCCCTCTCTTGAGAGAGGGCTGTTCAGTTTTGACATAGATGGCCTGTTTGACCCCTCTACAAACTCAGAGAGAACCTAGGAAAGATCCCATGGATGAAAATCTATAGGGGAAAGCAACCCAAGAAGCATGGAAAACTGTGAAAAATGTGATCATAAAAGCCCATACTAGCACAATACCACTGAAAAAGAAAAAAACAAACGAACAAGAAATTCAAAAAGAAACTAGCGTGGCTGCACAAAGATCTCTCTAACAAACTGAAAGACCAAAAGGACAAATACAAAAAAATGGAAAGAGGGGCACATAACTAATTATGCCAATTATCAGCAGACAACCAGAAGATGCAAAGATGAAGTCAGCAAAGCAAAGGCTCAGAATGAACAAAGACTTGAAGATAATAAAATATAATCAAGGCTAATAAAAAAGTTTCTTCCAATATATTAACAACAAGAAAAATGTCAAGGAAACTGTAGGTCCACTAAAGAGAGAAGATGGCAAGGAAATTACAGGCAACAGGGAGAAAGCAGAGCTGCTTAACTCATGCTTTTCATCAGTCCTCACACAAAAAGAAACCATAGCCCAACATAGCAAAAAAACCACTGCAAAAAACAAACTAGAAACAAAAAATTAAAATAAGCAAGAAAATGGTAAGAGAACACCTATCTGACCTTGACGAATATAAATCACTGGGACCGGACAGCTTACATCCCAGAGTTCTGAAGGAACTGGCAGATGTTATCTCAGAACCATTACACCACATCTTCCACAAATCCTGAAGCCAGGAGGAAGTACCTGAGGATTGGAAAAGGGCTGATGTGGTTCCCATCTTCAAGAAAGGGGAGAAAACCGACTCAGGAAACTGCAGACCAATCAATTTAACATCAATACCCGGGAAGATCCTAGAACATATAATCAAAAACAGATCTGTGAACAGTTAGAAGCAAATAAAATTATAACTAGTAGCCAGCACAGGTTTGTTTAAAACAGATCATGCCAAATCAGTCTTATTTCATTCTTTGAAAAAGAGGCTAAACTAGCAGACCAGCAAAATGCTGTGGACGTAGTATACTTAGATTTCAGTAAGGCATTTGATAAAGTAGACCACAACCTACTCCTTGGTAAGCTAGAAAAAGATGGAATAGACGACATCACCACTGGATGGATCTGTAGCTGGCTGGCAAACCGTACTCAACGAGTAGTCCTCAATGGCACTACATCCACATGGAGAGAGGTAAGCAGTGGAGTACCACAAGGTTCTGTCTTAGGCCAGTACTCTTCAATATTTTCATCAATGATTTAGATGAGGGAATAGAAGGGGAACTCACCAAATTTCCAGATGACATTTAAGAGCCTTGGTGGAGCAGTGGGCTAATGCCTCCTTAAGTAACACCAGCTGCCTGCAATTAGTGCAGGTTCGCATCCCACCAGGCTCAAGGTTGACTCAGCCTTCCATCCTTCCCAGGTAGGTAAAAGGAGGACCCAGATTGTTGGGGGCAATTAAGCTGACTTTGTAATAATGCCGCTTGGGGTGTGTGTGAAAGCCCTAACAAGCAGGCATATACATAGAATGAAGGCTACTGCTAAGCTTGTAAGCCGCCCTGAGTCTTCGGAGAAGGGCGGGATATAAATGGAATTTAAAAAAAATAAATAAACTGGCAGGAGTAGCCAAAACCCTAGAAGACAAACACAGGATCCAAAAAGATCTTGACAAACTTGATCAATGGGCCCTATCCAACCCAATGAGTTTCAATGTAGAGAAAAAACAAAGTTTTACATTTAGGCAGGAAAAATCAAATCAGATTGGGTGAGACTTGGCTTAAAAACAATAACTGTGAGAAGGACCTTGGAGTCCTAGTGGACGATCACTTGACTATGAGCCAGCAGTGTGCAGCAGCGGCCAAAAAAGCTAGTACAATCCTGGGCTGTATAAATAGAGGCATGGAATCAAGATCACACAAAGTATTCGTACTGATTTATAAAACCCTAGTAAGACCACACCTGGAATACTGCAGCCAATTTTGATCACCATATCACAAAAAAGATGTTGAGAGTTTGGAAAAAATTCAGAGAAGAGCAACTAAGATGATCAAAGGCCTAGAGACTAAAACATACGAAGAATGGCTGCAGAACTTGGGTTTGGCTAGTGCTAGTCTAAAGAAAAGAAGAAATAGGGGTGACATGATAGCAGTATTCCAGTATTTGAGGGGCTGCACCAAGAAGAGAGTATCAAACTATTCTCCAAAGCAGCAGAGGGAAGGACAAGAAACAATGGTTGGAAACTGATCAAAGAGAGAAACAACCTGGAATTAAGGAGAAACTTCCTACCAGGGAGGACAATCTACCAGTGGAACAGCTTGCCACCAGAAATCGTGGGCACTCCATAGTTGGAGATTTTTAAGAAGAGGCTAGACAGTCACCTGTCTGAGACAGTAAAGGTTCTCCTGCTTGAGCAGGGGGCTGGACTAGAAGACCTCCAAGGTCCCTTCCAGCTCTATTCTATTCATTTAATCAAGGAGAGAAGCAACCTAGAGCTAAGGAGAAATTTCCTGACAGAACAATTAACCAGTGGAACAACTTGCCTCTGGAAGTTGTGAATGCTCCAACACTGGAAGTTCTCAAGAAAAAGATTGGACAACCATTTGTCTGAAATGGTACAGGGTTTCCTGCCTGAGTAGGGGGTTGGTCTAGAAGACTTCCAAAGTCCCTTCCTACTCTGTTATTCTAGATAACGTATGATGTCCTTCCCTTTGCCTAAAGGACGATGTGAATGATCTGAGCAGGCAACTTTTGAAGATTGGAGTTGTGGGGGTTGCATACTCTATGACTTTCAAGACTGGGAAAGTCCATGAAAAAGTCCCCATAGTGTTCTAGCAATAGATTTTATCTTTCCCATTTCCATCAATGTATGTGTGTATATTTATGAAGTTCTGACTTGCTGTGACTCACTCTCAGGCTACCTGAATCCCATAAAATCATGAAATCCTATAATCAAAGGGTTCATAGCGGACCTTGAGGTCTTCAAGCTAGGAAAGAATCCTAATACTATTCAGTCAAATCCACTCCCTCTTCCTTCTGAAGCCCTTCAGGTTGAAGACCACTCTGTTCTCTAACCTTCTCCTCCCAAGACCTCTAACTCAATTATAGTTCACTCGAGGTCATTTTCTTACTTCTGAGTAAATAATGAAGTCACTGACTATGTAACACAATGGGCTGTTATTTTGAAATATACAGTGTCAGCCACTTCCCTTCTTTGTCGGACAAAGCTGTGGCAACAAGTATTTTCACAGGATTTTGAAGCGAAACCTCTGCAACATGCAACATACTGTCCTTTTTCATTTTGATTTGAAAGAGCCAATGGGTGGACAACTAATAGGGAGAAATCTGCAGCCCTAACATCAAAATCCAGATTAAGCGAACACAATTTCTCTATCCGTAGAACTTCTAACATTCCTCAAATAAATCAAGCTCCACCTTCATATGATGATCTGCTTCACTCAGTGTTTTAAGACAGGTTTTGCTTCACACAATGGACTGAACCAGAAGCTACACTAGTGTAATGTCTGGGAAAGCCAGATGCCCAAGATATGGAGATGCACAGCACAACAGCATCCCAATGTAGGCTTGGCTCATCTGACAGGTTTGCTATATCTATGGAACTGCTCCCTTTCTTGAGTTTGCATGATACATTCAATCTCAAAGATGCTTTTTCATGAGACAACTGGATTTTCTTGTTTTTCTTTGAAGACATTTCACTTCTCATCCAAGAAGCTTCTTCAGCTCTGACTGAATCTCTCTCTCATTCTCTCCCTCTCCCCCTCCGTGAATTTTCTTGCATTTTTTTCCTGCAGAAACTATTGAACGATCTCAAGCTGTTTTAGAAATCAGCAGAGCAGATTGCTCTAGCTTGGGAAAATGAAAATATTTTCTAAACACAAATTTAATTTAATTTAATAATATTTCTATACCGCCCTTCTCCCGAAGGACTCAGGGCGGTGAACAGGGCAAGAATAAAAATACAGGATTACAAAAGTTAAAAAATAATTAAATACATGCCCATATACTAAAAATACATCTTAAAACCCCAATAAAATAACAATAACAACCCCCCCAGTCCCCCATCAGGCCAGGCCAGCTTGTTCAAAAAAGTATGTTTTTAGCTCGCGGCGAAAGGAGTGAAGATCGGGCCCCGTCCGGAGCTCAACCGGTAGCTGATTCCATAGCTCCAGCGCGCCCACAGAGAAGGATCTCCCCCTGGGGGCCACCAGTTGACATTCACTAACCGGTGGCACCCTGAGGAGGCCCTCTCTGTGGGAACGCACAGGGTGGAGGGATGTTGATGCCGGCAGCAGGTGTTCCCTAAGGTACTCCGGACCCCTGCCATGTAGGGCTTTAAACACCATTACTAGTACCTTGAATCTCACCCGGAAGACAACTGGTAACCAATGCAGCTCACAGAGCAGAGGTGTAACATGGGAGTATCGGGAGACTCCCAACACAACTCTCGCGGCTGCATTCTGTACCAGTTGGAGCTTCCGGGTGGTCCTCAAGGGCAGCCCCATGTAGAGAGCGTTGCAGTAGTCCAGACGAGAGGTCACGAGCGCATGAGTGACCGTGCATAGATCATCCCGGCTTAGATAGGGCCGCAACTGGCGCACCAGGCGAACCTGGGCGAAAGCCCCCCGAGTCACAGCCCCTATGTGATCTTCCAAGGTGAGCCGTGAATCTAGGAGGACTCCCAAGTTGCGAGCCCTATCTACGGGGGGTAATAGTTCACCCCCCATAGAAAGAGGTGGAATATCCAAATAAACCCGGGATGAAGGTATGCAAAGCCACTCAGTCTTGTCGGGGTTGAGTTGAAGTCTGTTCCTCCCCATCCAGACCCAAACCGCCTCCAGGCAACGTGACATCACGTTGAGGGCATCACTGGGGTGGTTTGGGGTCGAAAGGAAAAGCTGATGATACCCAACTCCAAAGCCACGAATGATCTCACCCAGCGGTTTCATGTAGATGTTGAACAGGAGAGGCGAGAGGACCGACCCCTGAGGAACTCCACAAATGAGAGACCTCGCGGTCGACCTCTGCCCTCCTGTCAACACCGACTGCGAACGTCCCTGGAGATAGGAGGAGAACCACTGTAAGACCGTGCCTGAATTTCACATCCAAACTAGGCTGCTTTTCAATTAGGTATTATCTTTTTGGGTTGTCCCTTCTTCCAAGTTAAGTTCACATATTTAAGCACTTATTTTGCAAATTGTGTATGTGAACACTGAAAGATTCAGAGAAGAGTATTAAGCAAGTTCTCTGAAGTTTGTTGTTTTTTTTTTTCTATAGAAGTCTGTGGCTTGGGGCACATAAATTCTCTGTTCCAATTGTCATTGCTTCAGTTGCCAGCCAAAGGGAATCTCATTTGATCGCTAGATTCTGAAAGGGATCTGCTTGTCTCCTCTGGAGATTCTCCCTATCATCAACAGGTATGTAAGCAGCCAAGGTAGAGTTTGAATGATAGGAATTGTTATTTGCAAAGTACATTTTCAGTCCTTTAGTTCAGGTTAGGACTTGGGGACCATTACGATGGTATCAATACCACAAGATTCTATGGCCACATGAAAAATCTTATGCTACACATCCTCTCCACAACCTGTTTTCTTTGTTACCTTCTGGGAGGAGGGGGCTTCGTGGTATCCAAAGCAGAACATCCAGATTCAATCACAGTTTGGTTCCATATAGCATCAACCTTATGAACTCTCAAGTTTTCTCTTTCTGCTATGTATTCAAAATGGGCAGTGATTATATATGGCAGTGTATCTCTCTCTCTCTCTCTCTCTCTCTCTCTCTCTCTCTCTCTCTCTCTCTCTCTCTCTCTCTCTCTCTCTGTATATATATGTGTGTGTGTGTTTATACACACACACACACACAATGGCATAAAATCCTTTAAACAATAAATATCTGTTTTACAATTATACCAGAGTTCAAGGATTTTATATTATTGCACAAATATGCCTGGGATTCATAATTTTAGAGTTATTTGGGATATAAGAATGCACTTGCTTAGGTCCCAAACACGGGACAAATCTTATTTCCTGTTTCAGCCTAACCCAAGGCCACCTACAGGTAGTAGCCAAAGCAGTGGCAGATCATATTTGTGTAATTTTTTTTACACAAGCCAAAAAAATTTACATATATATCTATATATGTAAATATGTAAAATTTACATATATATATGTTTGTGTGTGCGTATGTGTATGTATGTATGTATGTATATTGTGTAAATGTATGTTATGTACAGTGTGTACCAGTGTGCCCAAAGTAACAAATGATAATAAAGTCTGTCTGTCTGTCTGTCTGTCTGTCTGTCTGTCTGTCTGTCTCTCTCTCTCTCTCTCTCTCTCTCTCTCTCATTAGTTTCCTTCATTCTCCACCCCCTTCCCCCCCTCCACAAATACATACATACTGTTCATAAAATCTATTCTTGCCCCAGAAAGAATCAAATAGATAAGAGACCTCCACAGATTTAGACAGGAAGAGCTTCAGTTAGTAGCAAATGTTCAACAAGCTAAGTGGATGTATTTGCTCTGCAGAATTTTCACCTTTTTTAAACTCCTAGTTTGCTTCAGCTGGGACAAAATGACTGGAATACCTCAAGGGGTTCCCTAATACCCTCTGAGGTGAGGCTACTTTGAGTAGTTGCTAAGAACTGAACAGAAGAGATATGCAAATCTTCAAAGGGCTTCCTTATTGCTAAGAAGCTTTTAACAAAGCATGTGAACAGTGAAATTAAGCATCTTCCACATGATTTTTTAAAACAAAAATAAACACTTTTTGTGCATAGTGGGAGCAACTATCTCACTAGGGAAGATTTTTTTAAAATATTGTTAAATGTTTAGTGCCAGCCATTGGCAGTTACCCAAAAAAGGTCATCAAATGGAGGCAAAGAGGCTTCTTTGCTTCCACTGATGAGCCAAGGGTCTCAGACCCCTACAGCCCCATTGGTGAGAGAGTTTTATGGTTAGGGAGGGGCCCAGACCCCCCATAAATACCTCTGCACGAGGGGCTGCTCTTTGTTCAGATTCTCTTCAGTTTAGTTCTTGTTCTGTTCCAGTTATGCTATGCTAGCTTGCTTTCTTTTCTTTTGTTCTCTCTCACATGCAGGCATGAATGCCTTCATGCCAAGTATTTCTTTCTCTTTAATCTATCATTGAATAAACTTTATATGATTGCATCTCTGCGTGATGCCTTTTACTTGGAAGCACCTTAACGATCCATCGACCTCGTGAGATCATCTCACAGATTTTAGGTAATTTTTAAATTTTTCATTGTTGCGAATTGTGCAATCATTGAGAGCCAGCTAGCATTCTAGTTTAATAAACTATGGTTGGATGTTCAATCAGCCAGATGTTCAGATTGAACCTAGAACTAAGGAGAAGCTTCCTGACAGTTAGGACAATTAACCAGTGGAACAACCTGCCTCCAGAAGCGGTGAATGCTCCAACACTGGAAGTTTTTAAGAAGAGACTGGACAGCCATTTGTCTGAAATGGTATAGGGTTTCCTGCCTAAACAGGGGGTTGGACTAGATGACCTCCAAGGTCCCTTCCAACTTCTTCTTCTTCTTCTTCTTCTTCTTCTTCTTCTTCTTCTTCTTCTTCTTCTTCTTCTTCTTCTTCTTCTTCTTCTTATTATTATTATTATTATTATTATTATTATTATCATTAACATCATTATCATTATCATTATACTTTTATTCATTAAACATGAACCTCAATCAACTGAACATTCAAATTGACTGGTACTAATGGTTGACATGGGTTGCTGCCAGCATCCTAGGTATCAACCAGGTATTATTATTATTATTATTATTATTATTATTATTATTATTATTATTATTATTAGTATTACTATTATTATTATTATTATTATTATTATTATTATTATTATTATTATTATTATTATTATTATTATTATTTTGGTGTTTTTAGCTATCTATCGAGTCCTTCCCAAGGACCTGGGATAGACAGATGTGGTGGTTTGATGGTGTTAAAGGTATTGTCACAGCGTGCATGTTTTTTCCATGTAAGCCTGCCTTTTGCAATTGGCTGGTGGTGATTTTGTCAATTCCGATGGTGTTTCAAGTGATGCTTCAAATGTTTTGGGACTGCACTCAAGGCATTTATTACTTCTGGTGATAACTTCATTACATTATTACTTTGTTTTCTTTCTTTATATATTTCTGACTGGTAAAAAAAAACGTTTCTTCCATTAGTCTTGCAGTTGCTGCCTTTGTTGCTTAGCCAACAGTCCTGAGTCCTGTAACCTACTTGTAACCACAAATTCCAGCATCTTGTGTGGTTCTTCTTGATCCAGGTGACAACTGGTCCCCATACAGGTTTCTGTAAGTGAGGCCTCATTTTATAGTTTGTCAGGCAGACCCTCTTCATCTACAGCAGACATGTCAAACACAAGGCCCAGGGGCCGGATCCGGCCCACGAAGTGGTTTCCTCTGGCCCACGAAGCCATCCTGGAAACAGTGAGGGAACGGCCCCCACTGCCTTGGCCCTGGCCCAGAGACCCTCCTTCTACCAGAGACCTTCAGATCTGTCCCACTCCTGCCCAGGCCCCCATAGGCACCCTTGATGCAAATGATGTAGAGCTGGCCACACCCACCCAGTAGGCCATAGGCACTCTAGCCACGCCCACCCAGTAGGCCACGCCCATCCTGGCTATACCCACCCGGCCCCCTGAGGGCAACCGCAATGTTGATGCAGCCCTCAATGAAATTGAGTTTGACACCCCTGATCTATAGTATTGTTGTCATTATGATTAGAGAAGATAGAGATAACAATATGATAATTAAGGAGGAATAACTGAATCCATTTTCCCCTCTGCTCTTCTAATAGGAACTTCAATACGAAAAGAAAAGATTATGGAGCATTCCAAAAGTCTCCTGATGAACCTCAGCCTGACAGACATGAATGTTACAAGAGAGCATTTTGACTATAATAATACCATTTGCTATTACGGTATTTACCGAAATAAGTATATCATATTGTCAGTCATATTAATCATCTGCTGTCTAGGACTCTCATTAAATGGAATTGTCATCTGGTTACTTGGCTTCCAGATTAAGAGAAGCCCTTTCACCCTGTTGATTCTTAATTTAGCTATTGCTGACTTTGCGCTTCTCGTATTTATGGCTGTACTTCATATTTATTATGATATAGATTAACAGAAATTCCCATTTTGGTCTTATGTAGCCTCTCCCACATCATGTATACTACTGGTCAATTTCTTCTGACAGCTGTCAGCATTGACCGGTGTGTGTGTGTCCTCTTCCCAATCTGGCATCGCTATTCCCGGCCAAAATGTTTGTCCCCTGCTCTCTGTGCCCTCCTCTGGGTCTCCTCTTTCTTCTTTGTTGGAATTCTGAACATTTTGAAATATGTAGAAAAATATGAAATCATCTTGATTCTCTACTGTGTTGTGATTGATGTGTTTTGCCTTCCATTGATCACAGCCTCTGCTGTGATCCTATTCATCAAAATGTGCCTTAAATCCAAACAGATCAAACGTGGAAGACTGTTAGTGATGATCTTAATTACTCTTCTCTGTTTCCTTATCCTTACTTTTCCATTAAATGTTTATGTGTTCTTTGCTAATATTATTCACACAGAATGTTTTTAGAGCATCTTCTATTGAATAAGTATGTAGCCTTGGCTGCTTGCCTAAACAGCAGCATTAACCCAGTGATCTATTTTCTGGTTGGGAGAAAGAAAAGAGTTGA
This sequence comes from Vipera ursinii, assembly GCF_947247035.1. Taxonomy (NCBI): domain Eukaryota; kingdom Metazoa; phylum Chordata; class Lepidosauria; order Squamata; family Viperidae; genus Vipera; species Vipera ursinii. The sequence continues at coordinate 207,377,967 of NC_139516.1, read as the reverse complement.
GTCCAGGGAGAACATCAAGGTGATTTTTCAAAGAGTCTTCAGGGAAGATGAAGATCCTGAAAACACAGAGCAATCTGAAAATACAGTTTCAACCGCTCCGTAAAAGCATAATTTTAACTTGTCTCTAATGCTGGATATCACCTGACTCAAAAATAATTTCTTGCTACAAAAATAAAATATAAACTGCTTTGTCGAAGAAGCAGGCGAGACAGCAAGTTAAAGAACTTTAACTTTATTTACGAACCAGGCAACAACAGAAGAACATGACTCCTATTTATACAGGCAGCTGTCAACAGGTTAGCCAATCAGGGCTGAGCCGGGTTCCCGCGCCGTTCGCTTCCGCCAATCGGAGCCGGCTGATTTTGACAGCTTGGAGCTGTCATCGGAAGCGCGTGCAGAACTGTCAGTCGTTTGGCGCCTACGTAGTTCTGTCCGGCAGCTTTTGACAGCTGTCAAAAGCTGCCGCGGCTTTTACCTCAGCCCTGTTAATAACATTTATAACATTTATAATGTGTGAATACATAACATAAACATCTTTTGTTTCCCTTGAAAAACTGTGTTGTTAGAGTTCATGTTGAAGATTTGGGAAAGATGTGGGAAGCAAGAATTTTCCCTCCACTGCTATAAGGTAGCTATCAGAATGATACCAGAAAGTTATCAAAATGATGGTACCATAACTAAAATTCTTTTGTCGTTGAGGTCCATGATACATAGGTATATCTCGGAGATAGTGCAGAGTTTGAAGCAGTAGGCATGAGCCTAAATGGACTCCAGAAGATGGTAGAGGACAGGAAAGACTGGAGGAACATTGTCCATGGGGTCGCGATGGGTCGGACACAACTTCGCAACTAACAACAAAAGCGCAGAGTTAGAACCCATATTTTACTACTAAGCTTTACATATTGTGAGGGGAGTAACTGCTACTGGGCCAACAGGATACCCTTTTGAGCAGACACGACTGAGATTATACCTTAAAACTGTTATCCTATATCTAGGATTCAATCTCCTTGACCCTATTGATTTTGACTCCTGAATCAATGTTTTAGAGACGTAGACCACGAATTCAGAAGTCATTTTGTGAGGAGAACTGTCCAGGCTATGTTTACAAAATTATTCATTCAGTATTTCGGCGCTTTGAGACACTATCTAACAATTGTGAGAGACATTTTCAGGGTTTTATTCGATAAAAAGGTCCTGTGCATTTAAGATGCTAAATTGGAACCAAAGGATTCCCAAATAAATTCATAGATAGGTGTGGTGCCTTGAGGAAACCAAGATCTATCAACTGAAGTAGATAAAAACAAGGTTTTATTTGATGTTATTGTTGCACCTATCAGTTGAAAGCCAGCAAGCCAGTACAATAAATAGTGGCATAGGTCCATACCACAGGAAAGGTAAAAGAACACCCAAAAACTAAAATAAAAAGACATATGAAAGTGATATAGCTTTCTCTAATGAGATACAAGTAGACCTTGACTTATGACATCAACTGAGGCAGGAATTTATTATCATTTTGTGTGTGTGTGGTCTTAAATGGGACAACAGTCTCTGTGTTCCCTACTGCTGTCATTAACAGAATGTGACAGTTGCTAAACGTGGCAACCTCCTGCTGCCTTTCTACAAGCAAAGTCAGTGGGGAAGATAGAGGGAAGTTGCAAATTCAAATTATAACAGTGTTATTATAACCTGTCCTTGGAATTTTGGCCATCGTGATACTCATTTGCAACTCTCCCCCCAATTACTCCAGAAAGCCAATGGGAAAGCTGTCAGGGAAGGTCACATATTACTGGGTCAAATCTCTCCCACCTATGTATCCTTGCCCACCCCTTCTGCTCTGACATCCCTGGAAGACACTCCCTTACCCTCCCTCACACACCATACAAAGTCCCCACATTGCACTTTGCGACTCATGCATCCTCCCCAGAACTTCCCTGTACCCTCCACACATCCCTTTATTCCCTCCCCGAGCTGACAGCAGCTACTTTCCTACCTATGAGTTGTGGACTTCAACTCCCAGAATTCCTCAGCCAGGCATGGTGGCTGAGGAATTTTGGGAGTTGAAGTCCAAGTCATAAAAGGGCCAAGTTTGAAGACCCCTGATTATCAATTGATAATTGCTGATTGGCTGCATGTCAGCAGAGACTTTGCTAGAATAGAGTCAATGTGGTAGAATTCTTCCTTTTTACAGATTGGAAGAAACCCACATAATCCAGCTGGATAATAATAAATGGGAGAGCTGGGGGGAAAAAAGAGAAACCTACATGAGGACAGGCAGTTTAAAGCATCATTCCATGGAATAGAAGGAAGAATTTTTAGCTTTTTTCTGATGGTCTTCCCTTCCCTACCCATCACTCAAAACCTTTCTCTACATGAATTTAATAACTGTTTAAACAAACAAACAGGATTTGGGGTCATATTTTAGCACCGAGATGAAATATTTGGGCTGTGCAATTCATTTCTCAGATAAGAGAAGTCATATAGATATATTTAAAAAAACCTCTTTTCTTACTAACTGCCCTGGTTCATGTCAAGCCTCCTCTTTCTATCTTGACTCTTGGTGATTATCTTAAAAAGCCAAGGGGCATATCTTGATATCTAGTGGTGCTACATGCTGATTAGGCAAAGCACAGAGTTTTGCATCCTTCAAGCAAATAAGCAGAGAAAGCATGCCTAGGAGATGCTTTCAGCTTGTCTTCAAGCGTGGAGACCAAAACTAGGCAATTGAAGACCAAATCAGCACAAATAGCTGGACAGAATTTTGCTCAGTGTCTTAAGGTGACAGCAGTCTTATCAAATTATCAAATAATGCTAGGCTGCATTAACAGAGGGATAGAATCAAGATCACGTGAAGTGTTAATACCACTTTACAATCATTGGTAAGGCCACACTTGGAATACGGTGTCCAGTTTTGGTCACCATGATGCAAAAAAAAAAAAAAAGACGTTGAGACTCTAGAAAGAGTGCAGAGAAGAGCAAAAAAGATGATTGCTATCAATTATTAGCTTTATCATTTTTATTTATATATAACTACCCAGACAATATGCTGTTTGCCAAATATTCAATGTTATTGGGGGAAACCCCAACCATCACCCCCAACCTTCCCTGTACCCTAACCCTAATTCCCACTCCTTTACCCACCCAACCCTCTAAAAACTAATAATTCTTTTTTTTTTAAAAAAGATATAAGGAACAGTTGCTGGAATTGGGTATGTCTAGTTTAATGAAGAGAAGGACGAGGGGGGACATAAGATAAGATCACCTTTATTGTCATTTTTTTTTACTGTGGGCACAACGGCAGACATCAAAATGAAATTTAGTTGCCTGCTCTCAAAGTGAAACACATACATGACACACACCTAAACATACTATATACAACATATGTACAGACCCACACCCCTACATATACATAATAAATAAATATTAAACACTGTCCATCTTGAATATATAATGGAAGGAGGAAGCTTGATGTCACGTTTCCAGTGGATGAGCTCTTCAAAAAACTCTGAGGCATTGTTTACCTTAAAAGTCTCTTATTAGAGCAATATAACATCAGCAATACTTGGTTAAATCCAGAATCTGGATTCCCCTCCCCCAAGCACAATAATATTAATGCATAGTTCCCTCCTTTTGTTGCTGTCATAAATCACATTCTCCAATTAGTTGAAGGGTAAGTTCTCCCTCCTTAGCTTAACCTCCAGTTTTTATCACCTCTTTTTACACAGAACCTTGAAAATGCTCTGCTACTCTGTTATTATGACTAAGTAATCCCCCATGCATATTCTTCCTTCCACCTCCCTTCTTCATCTAACTTTAACTCTAAAAGGGATACACAAGTAGAAATATAAAATAGCTGCTTCTTCATCTTTTGTCGAAGCAAAAACATCTGATGTAAGCAGCGTTGACACTTGAGAGTTCACAAGGTTAATGGTGTATGGAATGAAACTATGGCTGAATCTGGATGTTCTGCTTCGTGTACCACAAAGCCCCCTTGTTCCTTTCAGCTATTTTAGTATCTTGAATGGCCTTCCATGGACGTTCTGAGAAAATAAAAAAAAAGTTCACATACAAAGCTAAAGTGATAGATTGGGCTCTAGAGCTATCTTGTTGCCCTATCGTTTAAGGTAGCACAGTTGTGGTGCTACAGGAAACACAGGCAGTTGATAGATGACAGATGTGACTGATCTAACTTTGCTTTTCCTGCCTTTGTGAGATATGCCAGATCTCAAAAATGCTTGCTTTACTGATAAAAACAGTGCCATACAGGGAGATGTGTTTGCTTTGAGAACTATATATATAAATGAAGCAGTAGGCGTGAGCTTAAATGGACTCTCCAGAAGATGGTAGAGGACAGGAAGGCCTGGAGGAACGTTGCCCATAGGGTCGTGGATAAGCCTTGGGTCAGGCCAAAGCAGGAAAGAAAGAGTTAATTAGCAAGGTGCATTCAAAAAGCCTTGACAAATACTTAACATATCTATATATCTATATATCTATATCTATATCTATCTATAGCTATCTATATCTATCTATCTCTATCTATCTATCTATCTATCTATCTATCTATCTATCTATCTATCTATCATCTATCTATCTATCTATCTATCTATCTATCTATCTATCTATCTATCTATCTATCTATATTACACACACATATTGCAAGCGTGAGCATAAAAATGCTGGAAAACTTTTATTCCTGGCCATTTGATTTGGGATTCCCTAAGTGACCTACTCTGGAAAGAATAAAATGGATTTTATCTCCACCCTTGGTTTGATTTATTTATCTATAAGCTGGGAGGCAAGGAACCCTGTGCTTTCAGATGACACCAACCACAAAATGTGATCTCTCCAAAAGTACTTAGAAGAGTTCACACACGCTACTAAGCCAGAGTTGATGGCATTAATCTCAGTTTTCTGGCTTCACAGAATATGCTGATCTAACAAACATGGCTTGTATACAAACCACAGTCACACGTTGGCTTAGCATAATATATAAACTCAGAAAACAGTGATTGCCAAGGAAGTTCTTCAGATTATTATCCCTAAGCAAAACAACCAACTTCATCATCTCGGCTTGTTCCATTATTTTTCAAATTCCATTCTTCCTCTGTGGGGCTTATCTGCTTCCTTCCATTTTCGTGCGTAGAACAACCTTGCAGCTGACATCATATATAAAAACAAAGTCCCATGTTTTCTTTCAAACTGTTTATCTGTCATCCTTAAAAGATGTGCTACAGGTTTTGTTCCTACATCCATTTCCATTTTTTTAAAAAAAACTTTATTAGATGTCTGATTCCAGAATTTGTTAGCTTTCTTACTTGTCCACTAAAGGAGATTTTTTTTTAAAAAAAGAACTCTTAAGATTGATTACATTTCCAATATTTGTTTGAAATATCCTTATATCTCTTTGATAAATTATCACAAATTAAATACTACCAATACATCATTTGATACATTTCCTTTCAGATTATAACTGTGCCAAGCTTTGTGTCCACATTTGTTTGTGTCAACCAAGCACATTATAACCAAACTTTTTAGCCCAGTTAATCATACAATATTTCACATCCTGAAGATTTAATTGTAATAACCATTTATAAAATTTTGCAATAAGGTTCTTATCATTAGTACATGGATGTTCCATTATTTTATCTGTAAAAACATTTTTTTAAAAAAAAATAGTTTAAACTTTTTGGGCAGTTGCATATAGGAAAGCCAGTGGCAAGTATAACCTTTTTCAAATCTTCTCTCATTTTGAGTCTCAAAACCATATTTCCCCAAAGCAAAAGATCATTCTGTGTTATCCATGATTGTTTGGCTATCTTCTCCCTTCTAAAAAAGGCTCCTTGTGGTGACATCTCTAAGGGCAATTTAGGAAATAACCTTGAATAGATTAAAGCTGGAAGGGACCTTGGAGGTCTTCTAGTCCAGCCCTCTGCTTAAGCAGGAGAACCTGTACAAAACCTATCTCAGACAAGTAACAAGCTGTTCCACTGGTTAATTGTCCTCAACCCCAGGAAGTTTCTCCTTAATTCTAGGTTGCTTCTCTCTTTGATCAGTTTCCAACCATTGTTTCTCATCCTTCCTTTTGGTGCTTTGGTGAATAACGTGACCCCCCCCCTTTGTGGCAGCCCCTCAAATATTCAAATACTGGAACCTTGTTTTCTATGAGCCTTGGTGGAGCAGTGGGCTAATGCCTCCTTAAGTAACACCAGCTGCCTGCAGTTAGTGCAGGTTCGCATCCCACCAGGCTCAAGATTGACTCAGCCTTCCATCCTTCCGAGGTAGGTAAAATGAGGACCCAGATTGTTGGGGGCAATAAGCTAACTTTGTAATAATGCCACTTGGGGGTGTGTGTGAAAGCCCTAACAAGCAGGCATATACATAGAATGAAGGCTACTGCTAAGCTTGTAAGCCGCCCTGAGTCTTCGGAGAAGGGCGGGATATAAATGTAATAAAAATAAAATAAATAAAATAAAAAAATATCTATTCCAAACTCTAGGTATAAAAAGATTCTCAAATGCTACATTTCATTTATCGTACCATAAATCACCAAATCTCAATTCATGACTTTAAAACTCCTATCGCCTTTTCATGTGATCGTATCTTCAAGCACTTCCTTTGCATCTTGGGTGCGATAACACGCCAAGTTGCAAAGTTCGGAAAGGCACATTGCACAAGTTCTTTTGTTCTTTCTAAGAAAGTTTGCAGCTTGATCCAGCTCAGGTCCTCTTTCTCTGAAGAAGGAACTAACTCCTAACGGGATTCATTGAAAAAGATCTCATCCTTAGATTCCAAAAAAAGAGAGAGACCTCGTTTCTGTTTCTTTCTGTTCTGTTCTGATTCTTCACGTCATTGACAGGTATGTTCAGTTTTGCTAAATGTTATTTGGAAAGTATTTGAGTTCAAGGTAGGACTTGGGGATCATCAGGATGGGATCAACTGATCCTGCAGGATCCTCTGGCCAATAACGCATCTCAGTTCAGCAGCATTTTTTTTCCAGATTGGTGTGACACCAAGCTTCTCATCTCCAGTAAATCTTAATGTGTGTGATGATGATGATGATGATGATAATAATGATAATAATGGTGGTGATGTTGGTGTTGGAAGGGACCTTGAAGGTAATCTAGTCCAACCCCCTGCTCAGGCAGGAAACCCTATTCCATTTCAGACTAATGGCTGTCTCTTCTTAAAAACTTCCAGTGTTGGAGCATTCACCACTTCTGGAGGCAGGTTGGTCCACTGGTTAATTGTTCTAACTGTCAGGAAGTTTCTCCTTAGTTCTAGGTTCCTATTCTCCTTGATTACTTTCCATCCGTTGCTTCTTGTCCTGCCTTTGGGCGCTTTAGAGAATAGCTTGACTCCCTCTTCTTTGGGACAGACCCTGAGATATTGGAAAGCTGCTATAATGTCCCCCCCTCATTCTTCTCTTCATTAAACTAGGTAAAGGTAAAGCTTCCCCTGCACATGTGTGCTAGTCGTTTCCGACTCTAGGGGCCGGTGCTCATCTCCGTTTCAAAGCCGAAGAGCCAGCGCTTGTCCGAGGATGTCTCAGTGGTCATGTGGCCAGCATGACTAGATGCCAAAGGCACACGGAACGCTGTTACCTTCCCACCGTAGTGGTCCCTATTTTTCTACTTGCTTTTTTTACGTGCTTTCAAACTGCTAGGTTGGCAGAAGCTGGGACAAGTAACAGGCGCTCACTCTGTTACACAGCACTCGGGATTCGACCTGCCAAACTGCCGACCTTCTGATCAACAAGCTCAGTGTCCCAACCCACTGAGCCACCACGTCCCTTCATTAAACTAGACATACCCAATTCCAGCAGCCGTTCCTTATATGTTTTAGCCTACAGTCCCCTAATCATCTTTGTTGCTCTTCTCTGTACTCTTTCTAGAGTCTCAACATCTTTTTTACATCGTGGTGACCAAAACTGGATGCAGTATTCCAAGTGTGGCCTTACCAAGGCATTGTAAAGTGGTATTAATACTTCATGTGATCTTGATTCTATCCCTCTGTTAATGCAGCCTAGCACTGTGTTGGCTTTTTTTTGATAGCTGCAGCGCACAGTTGGCTCATATTTAAGTGATTGTCCACTAGGACTCCAAGATCCCTCTCACAGTTACTACTATTGAGCAAGGTACCCCCTAGACTATGACCACCATGTTAAAGCTATGGCTACAAGCAATGGAGAAGAAAACCAGCATAAGTATCTGGATAGAATTTTTCTCAGTGTGTTATGGTGATAGCAATCTTATCAAATATACTATACAAATTGGGAAAGAGAAAAGAAAGAGAGTGAGAAAGACAGAGAGATAGGAAGGAAAAGAAGGAAGGAAGGAAGGAAGGAAGGAAGGAAGGAAGGAAGGAAGGAAGGAAGGAAGGAAGGAGATTAGTGGATGGGCAGGTGGGTGGATGGAACAATGGAATTATCAATGGATGGATGGATGATAGGGAGGAGGGAAGAAAGGGATAGTGGTTAAGAGAAGGAAGGAAGGAAGGAAGGAAGGAAGGAAGGAAGGAAGGAAGGAAGGAGAGAAAGATAGATAGATAGGAGTCAACGGTTGATGTTTTTCCATGACTGTCACTATTGAAAAAGCTGACTAGACAATGTAGAAATAGAATAGAATAGAATAGAATAGAATAGAATAGAATAGAATAGAATAGAATGGAATAACTTTTTTGTCATTTTGAATGTACGTACATTAATCAGCATACATTAAAATGAAATTTCGTTGCATTCAGCTCTCAAAGGGTCATCACCTCCGATATACACTACATAAATGTGACAAAAATAAATAAATACATAATTATGCATATACCCACATATAATATATGACACAGAGAAACAACAGTCTAGTGTGGGTTATGTATAAATGTGCATGGCGAGAAAAACAAATCTTGAGAATTTACCAGATGGATGGCAGAGGGAACAAAGCTATTACAGAATCGGGTAGTCCTGCTATAAATACTTAGAAACCTCCTCCCAGAGGGGAGCAACAGAAACAGACCCTAAAGTGGGTGTATGGGGTCTTTAATGATGCTTTGAGCTGTAAGCACATATAAGCACTTATAAGCAGCATCTTGAATACCAGGGAGCGAGCTTCCTATGATCTTCTCGGCTGTCCTTACCACTCTCTGTATGGACTTTCTATCTGAGGCACCAAACCAGACAGTGATACAGTTTGTTAAAATGCTTTCAATCATGCCTCTGTAAAAAGTGGCCAGGATAGAAGGAGAAAGAAGTGCTCTCTTCATCCGATGCAGGAAATGCAGAGGCTGGTTTGCACGCTTCACTGGTTTGCACGCTTCTGTGTGGAGAGACCAATTCAGATTGTTAGTTATCTGCACCCCCAGATACTTAATACTGTTGACCCTCTCTACAGCTGCATCCTTGATTCTGAGTGGAGTATGATTATGCTGGCTTTTCTAAAATCTAGAATCTTCATGACAATAAATATAATTTAAAAACCATAACACCACTTGTCCAGCAGATGGTTCTTGAGCTTCATTAATATAATTGTGAAAGGACAAGTAAAGAGCTCTGTCTCTTTACTTTGCAGGTTTCTGGCATATTTTCCATTGATACATCCCATCATTTCTTTGTTTTGATCTAGGCCTGATTGCTTCTGAAATTTGTGTTTACTCTTTTGGGAGGACTGTTGACATAGCCACAGTCCTTTGAAAGATTGTTGAAATAAACTTAAACATTATTTCTGGCATTTGTTGTAAATCTTAGTTCTTTCTGAGCCTTAACTTTCCTGATCTTATCCTTGTAGATTTGGGCTATTTGCTGGTATTCTGTTTTAGTTATATGCCTCCTCTTTCCATTTTTTTATACTTGTGCTTTTTTTCCTTCTCAGTTTTTCAGAGAGTTCTTTATGCAACAATGCTGGTTTCACCTGCAGTCTGTTGCTTTTCTTTCTCTGTGTAATGTATTAGATTGGGCTTTTATAATCTCATTTTTCAGAGTTTTTCAAGATTTTTTTTATTGAAAAGTTTTACAGTACATTTTTAAATACAAAAAAACCCCTCCTCCCCCTCCCCTCTCCCCAACCCCCCCTCTCCTCCCCTCCCCCCTCCCTCACTTCCCATAGCTGAATACAGGGTATAAAAATACAAACAAGCATAATCTAAAATATGCTAACAACAATAAAACATTAAATTCTATCGCACTTTAACTCTCCATAGTCAAAATATTAATAAAATAACTACTAACTAGTTATACATCATATGAATCCACTACTTATTCAAATGCTAAGTGAAACTTTTTAGTCCCATATTTATTCTGAATATATTCAATCCATCTCCTCCATTCCACAATGTATCTCTGTTGCGTTTGGTCTTTCAAATACGCTGAAATCTTTGCCATTTCCGCCAAGTTAGAAACTTTTAAAGTCCATTCTTCTATAGTCGGCAGTTCTTCTTTCTTCCAATATTGCGCTACTAAATGTCTCGCTGCCGTAATTAAATTCAACATCAACTTAGTATCTATGACAGTAGTATCTGTAATAATACCCAATAAAAACAATTGCGGACAAAACTTTATCCTTTTCTTGAATATCTTTTGCATATTCCACCAAATTTTAATCCAAAAAGCTTTAACCTTTTTGCAAGTCCACCATATATGAAAATACGTTGCCTCCTCACAACCACACCTCCAACATTTGGGCTGGCAGTTCGGATACATACTTGCTAATTTTTTAGGATCTAAGTGCCACCTATAAAACATTTTATAAAAATTCTCTCTTAAATTTTGGGCCTGTGTAAATTTTACATTTCTAACCCAGATCTTTTCCTAAGTATCCATTGTAATAACTTCTTGAAAATTCTGAGCCCACTTTATCATACAGTCTTTAACAAGTTCCATTTCTGAATCAATTTCTATCAATGCATTATATATCCTTTTTATATGTGCTTGACCTTGATCTCTGATTTGTTTCACCAAATTTTCATCAATCATCGAAAAACCAACTTTCTGGTCCTCTTTCCATCTTGCCTGTAATTGCCCATACTGGAACCAAGTTTGTACAATCTTTTCTTCTTTTAAGATATTATATGGCTTTAATTGCCATACATTCCTTTCTAAACTTTAGATTTCCTTATATGTAGTCTCATCATGTTTAAATCCAACATTTATATTTTCTATTGCATGTTTAGGTATTGCCCAAATAGGTATCTTATAATTTAACTTGTGTCTATACTTTTTCCAAACTCGCAACAGAGCATACCTTAAAATATGTATCTTAAACACATTATCCACCTTCTTATCGTACAATAAAAATGCATGCCAGCCAAATAACAAATCGTGACCCTCAAGATTTAATAATCTCCCTTGTGTTAAGTTAAACCAGTCACTTATCGATGACAAAGCAGCAGCCTCATAATACAATTTAAAATTAGGCATTTTAAGACCGCCTCTTTCATGCGTATCTTGCATTATCTTAAATTTAACTCGTGGCTTTTTCCCTGCCCAAACAAATTTATTAATTCCTTTTTGCCATTCCTCCAAATTTAGATCCTTTTTAAGTATAGGTATCATTTGAAATAAAAATAAAATTTTTGGCAAAACATTCATTTTCACTGCTGCAATTCTTCCCAATAAAGATAATTGTAGTTTTTCAAGAATTGAGTTGTCTTTGGCTTTAGGATTTGCGCATGAGGCTCTTTCACCCAGAATTTAATTCAGCTGGAGGCACTGTGCAGAGGGCAGTCACTGTGGTGTGCACTCTTCATTCATGGTTCTCGTCTGGACAATACAAGGCACCTGCACAATGATGCTCAGGACACCGCTGGTGTTTGCTGTCCTTTATTGCTTGCTGCTCACTTCAGGTAGAGGCAGAGACAAAGCCAGGTGTGTTAGTGTGATGCCAGATGCCCCAGAGGTAGACCTGCATGGCACAACAACATCCCACGTGGTTCCCTTGACATGCTTGGTCTACCAAATGGCAGTGCTTCCATTTTTGAATTCACATGATACCTGATAGAAGCCAAAAACATTCCTACAGGTTGAATTCACACAGCTTCTCCCTGACTGTCAGCTGGATGCTAAAAGATTTTGTTCAGGGAATAATTTTTAGAAATAGCTATGGGGAAACCCCTGGTAGAACCTTAGAGTAAAGATCAAATCTGGGCAGGAGCTTTGAAAACATCTCTCTATAGCTGCCAAGAAAGTCCCAATAAATCATTGGGATGTGTTATTTCTCTTTATAAGCAGATGATTCTGCATTTGAGTGTGTTCAATCAAATATGATCTTTTAACTGACCAAACAGCCCATGCAATCAGTGTCTGATTGCACAACACAGAAGTCAATCTTTCTGGCTGGCTGTACATTTAAGGCAGAGAATCTGTGATCTGGAACTCATAAATCCAACTTGTGTCATCATGACTGGCTCTATCAGAGAAGAG